>NW_021318527.1:317753-328922 GCF_001605985.2 Dendrobium catenatum
GAATAGTAGAAACCAATTGGTTCATGGTGGATGTGATGATAGCCGCTATGTCATAGCTTACAGAGCTGTGATCCAATCTATTTCTTCATTTAAAAATGGCTTAATCCGTGAGAACTGAGACGCCAATCAGCTTTTTAAGCTGTCAAAATCCTCTTGGCTTCCTCCTCCTCTGGGTTGGATCAAAGTGAATGTGGATGCTTCTATTTTTGCCAATAATAGTACTGGCATTGGAGGTATTTTTAGAGACTGTAAAGGCAGAGGTTTAGCTGCTTTTGGATTTCATACTATTCATTGGGATATAGCGCAAATGGAACTCTTAGCTATTCTATCTCTGAGGGATCATATCAAAGATTGGATGCTTGAAGCCAAAGGTATTGTGATTGAAGGAGATAACCTTAATGTTATCAATATCTTTCAAAATGCCTTAAAAAAGAATAAGTGGATTCATGAAGAATTCCTAAATCCTAAGGATTTAGATTTTCTTCATAATTTCCAACATTTTATTTTTTCATTTGTCAATAGGGATTGTAATAAGTTAGCCAATTTTTGTGCTAACTATGCTCATTTCTCTTCTTTCTTTTGGGATGATTTCTCTAGTAGAGGAGTTCCTCCTTCAATTCTTGATTTATTGAAGGTGGAATCTTCTTGTAATAATTAGCTTGGGTCTTAATAATTTTGCTACAAGCAATTTTTCAAAAAAAAAACTTAATTATACTTCACAGCATTATTAGTTATCAATTGCACTATATTCTAGGAGTTTACCCATTCAACTATCTTAGTGAACAGAGCACACAAGGTTGTAGCATCCTTGGTAAGAGCAGATGCATTAACTGATTTTAAAAAATATATATACACCTCATGGGTTGTAAATAAGAAAGTTTTTAGAGTTTTGTCTCTATTATCAGTCCAATCATCAATCATGATTGTACAACTCATATCCTTATAAGATTGTATGTACAAATCAATAAGAAATCAATATTCTGCTTTGCAATCTATAAGAAGATGAACTCTCATTCTATAATATGTTGGAATTTTATAGCCTGGACTTATGGTTGCCATGACATCAATAGCCTTATGTGTATTTGTCAAATTCAATGTATTGTATGTGATACAATAATCAAAGAATCATTTTGCTATGGCCATATCTACATGAAGTATTGATTATTTAAATGCTTAGGTGCTCTTAAGCGAGGGTTAGGATTCAGGCCTAGTTTTGGGAGCAAATAAATTCCTTATGTCATCAAGTTTTCTATTCCCTTTATCAACTCCTGCTCTATGTACTTCAGATATTTGTGATTTGGGAAGAGAAGATGAATCAGTTCCTTTCTAAACTATGTAATCTATATGAATCGGTGCACTCTCCAGCTCACCTTGTTCATATATATATATATATATATATATATATATATATAACTTGTTCACTATGAATTAGGTTGTTAAACTTAATTTTATGTCCCAACGGCTAACCAAGAAGGGGGGTGAATTGGTAATTAAAAAAATTTTATCCTCTTTTAATTTTTATATCAAAAATTTTATTTAATAAATTTTTTAGAAAAAAGTTTTTTAACCATAAGTAAAACAGTAAAATAAAAGGCTGCGGAAAATAAAAAGACATAAGATTTATAGTGGTTCGGTCAAACACGACCTACATCCACTCCTGAGAGGCACCCTCCGAGTATTGCACTAATACCACTAGTGTCTATCCTTTCACACTCACAGTAAGGTGGAGAAACCTTTACAAAACTCTCTTCCACCACTACCCAGTCCGGTAGAGAACCGTCGTTCTTTTACATTCTTCTCAGTGTTGGCAGAGAACCATCGTCCTTTTACACTCTCCCGGTGTAGGCAGAGAACCCTATGTCTTTTCACACTCTCTAAGTGTGGGTAGAGAACCCTTTGGCTGTTCACACTCTCCAAGTGTGGGCAGAGAACCCTTCATCCGTTTCACACTCTCCAAGTGTAGGCAGAGAACCCTTCGTCCCTTCACACTCTCCAAGTGTGGATAGAGAACCCTTCGGCTATTCACACTCTCCAAGTGTCGGCAGAGAACCAGGTCTCCTTGACAGATCTTCTCACAAGAAATCTAGAAGGAAAAGAGAAAAGTGAAGTAAACACAAACCACAAGTAGAGACTCTTACCTTTAATTACCAAGTGAATCCTTCACGCTCCAATAGTAAGAATCCTCCTTCAAATACTCTCTCACACTCACTCCATGACTCTCTCTTCAATTGGCATGAAGATTAGTTCGCAAAAAGACTAAATGACAGTTCTAATTGAACTTTATATAGAAAAGACACAAAAAAACCATCCAAAAGCTGCATATATTCAAGTCTGAACAAAGTGGATCGTCCCGTATGTAGATCGTCCTGGACGAACTTATTTAATCAGTTGCATATGAACCCAATGTATATTGGTACAAATTGAATTCGTACCCAATTATCATCCCGTACGAACCAAGTTCGTCCAGTACGAACAGTTATACCATGGGTCAGTTTCGCAAACTACAGGGAGTTATCAAATTTTAGAAAGGATAGAGCATTTTTTGTCCTGGGATGAATAATCGTTCGTCAGGATGAAAGTTTTACAGAGAGCATTTTTTCTTGGGACGAATGGTAGTTCGTCTGGATGAAAATTTTACAGAGAGCATTTAATCCTGGGATGAATATAAGATTTTGTCTAAACGAAAATTTTCCAGAGAACATTTCATCCTAGGATGAATTTTGGTTCGTCTGGACGAAAATTTTCTAGAGAACATTTCATCCTGGGACGAATTTTGGTTCGTCTGGACGAAAATTTTCCAGAGAGAATTTCATCCTGGGACGAATTGTAATTCGTCCTGAACGATCAGAACTTAAAAAAATTTTCTTCCCTCTTGTTCTATCCATTGCTCTTCTCAGGGGATAACTGACTTGATCATTCCATACAAACCTAGTTCGTCCCATACGATCAGTATGATTTTTTAAAGATCTCTCCAAGTGTGTGTGTGCTAAGTTACTTAATTATAATCACTCCCTCTCAAACATAATACAATGAAAAGTATAAGCTTCAATTTTCAAATTATCTCATGCTGAATTTTGATTTGAATTCTTCATTAGTCTGGAGTTCGATTATCCTGGAATGTTAGTCCACACAAGAGAAAAAATAATTCTTCTAAAAAAATATTTGGAGAAAAATAAAACTTTAAAACAATAATATTTGGAATCATCAAAACTTTACAAGTTGCAAGAATGTAAAACATGCAAATAACAACTCTCTTAACAATCCCCCCCTTTTTGATGATGGCAAAATAATTATTGTTTGTATAAATTTCAAATTCTAAGGATCTCCTAAACTCCCCCTAAATTGATGAACATATGAAAATAAGGAGGCGTTGTACAATAATTATATCTTTTACCTTGATACGATACGAAGATACGAAAATAAAAAAATACAACGATACAAAACAAGCATAAAGATACGATACGAATAATATTTTCTCCCCTTTTTTGACAACAGCAAAAAAGAGAAGAAGAAAAAGAACATAAATAAAAGCAGACATATGATAATCCTTTGATAATTGATCCTTGAAAGTGATTGAAATAAATATTGCAATTAAAATCAAATCATTAGGTAAATAAAAATGATTCATAGAATTTAAGAAAAAATATAATATTGATAATAAAAAGTATATATAAAAAACATGAATCAATTGAGACACTAAGATAAAGAAAATCATTTCATAAAAGATGAATATAAAATTTTTATATTTCAAATGTCAATACGAAATATAAATGTATAGAAGATCAATTTGAATTAAGAGATTAAAAGATTGTGGAAAGAAATGACTACAAAATGTGGCGCTTTACACATCTTTTTCAATAGTTTTTGCACATTTTTGTGCATCTTTTAACTTGTGGACTTATTTTGTGCCTCTTTTTTAAATTGTGAATCATTGCGCGTTACTTTTGATTTTTATATATCTATTCTTTTTTTTTCAAGAGTAACCTTGATCTTTCCAAAATTAATAATAAAAATTTTCAAATTTTCTAAGTGCATCAATATTTATTAAAAAGTGAAATACAAAACAAGAAAAACATCACAATTCTAATAATAATATTGAACATTAATATAGTCAAATTAGAGACATGAAATTGACATTATTAATTATATCAAGTTATAATCAAAACTTAAATTTAGAAAAATTAAATTTTCTAATGAATTTAATTTTAATTTGCACTTCAAGGTATAACACTTGTAGGATCAAAAAATTTAGGAATTTTCATGTAGGCTAACACACATTTCAAAACAAGATTAAAACAAAAACAACAAAACTTATATTGATATCATTATAATGGATATTATAATCTATGAATAATATCAATACCACCTAAAACTCAAATAAAAAAAAAACATCTAATGAAACAAACACATAACAAAAACAAAATACATCACAAACTACTAAAACACAATTACATCATCTAAAGAAAAACATAACTAAGTACATGATTCATTATGATGGTCCCTGATCTGGAGGAGGAGGAGGAGGTACAGTGTGAAAGTGCTCTGATGGCACTAGAAAGTTCGTTAGGGATGTTAAGCAAAGAATTCCTGATTTCCTAAAACAAAGAATTCCTAATCTGATTATGGCGGTTGATTCTTGATGAATTTAGACTATCGTCTTGGCCGATACAAGTATCGTCCAGGCCGATCTGCTAATGACGGCTGCCTTAATGAGGATGCTCTAATTAGGGTTTCTGTTTTTGCACAGATCGTCCATGACGATATAAATATCATCCCCGCCGATATTACCAAAAATAAAAATCATATAGGGAACAACAGGAAATCTTCCAAGTTACAAATCAACAGATCCCACACCAAATACAACAGACTCAAGAAAGGAAAAAAGATTATAAACTGACTCAGACCTAGTCTACCCAATCTTGAGCTGATTCCAAATTGAAATTCGTTCGTGTGAACCTGAAACATTAGTACATAAGGCAGTCGTAGAGAAATAAGAATGTTTGCTATCATCAAAATCATAAGCCATAGATCTGCAACAATCTCCCCCTTTTTGATGATGGCAAACATTTCAATTTGAATTTGCAAAAACGAATATTTTCTCCTAATCTCCTCCCTTACTAGAATAACACTTTAAAAAATAGGGGAGATAAAAATATTTTTGTTGTTTTTAATTTTTTTTGAAAAGAAAAAAAAGAATACAAATTCAATATTATGTTCTCCCCCTTTGACATTATCAAAATGAGAGGAGGCACAAACAAAAAACAAAATGAACAAGAGATAAAAATGTTCCCTGATCTAGTGAAAAAAACAAATATTCTTAAAATGAGAAAGTTACCTCTTGGTTTTAATAAAAAACTTAGTAGAATTGGATTTGACAACGCATAGCCCAGAAAAGGTTAGAAATTCAGAATTTGATAATCTAAACTCAAGTTCTTTAAAAAGGCTCAAAAACTTTTTAATTCAATATCTAAATCATAAGAAAAATTAGAGAAAGAAACAATAATTTTTTAAAACTCCTTTCATAAAATATATCTAAAAGAAGATTAATGCACGAATTGTTGAATCAAGAATCAAGATTTTCAAACTCAAGTATCGAAAGTATCAAGGGTTTTCTTAAGCTTTTAAGAAATACAAGAATGGTAAGCATTACAATTTGTGGGCTCATTTTATGCCTCTTATCAATTTGAATGGCGCTCTTTACGCATCTTTTGATTTTGGATACACTTTTGTGTATATTTTTCAATTTGGCGTCATTGCGCATCTTTTATTTTTGGTATCATTGGCCAATTTTTTTTAATATGCTACCTTTCTGAAATCTTAAAAAACAAAAGTAAACCCATCCTATTGATAAAGCGAATTCTTGATTAAGAAAATTATGAGTTAGATTCAACAGCTTGAAAAAGATCCCTATGCGATAAATAAAATGTAAGGAGCTAAAAATTTAGTTTCAAAAACTAATTTAAAAGATGAAAAAGATTTTAAATCAAAAGTAGGATAACCTCTTTTAGAAAATAGAGATTGAGAATAAAAAATATGAGTTTCCATCCTTAGACTGTTTTAGAGAAGTCAAACACAACTTACCAAAGATTTCAATAAAAAATAGGAAGTATATTTTTTCATTTTTAGAAAAGTGAATGTGTGTGTTGATCAGAGAAAAAACTTTCACAAAGACAAAAATTTTAAAGAATAAACAAAACTAAAACACAAAATAAAAAATGAAAAACATAAAAATAAAAACACAACACAAAAACACGAAAGGCTTTTAACCATTATCTCTCTTCTGGTCTGATGCTTCAGAGACCAGATCTACCCATGAGATTTTTTTCCTTTCATTATTTCCCCAATTCAAATTTTATTTCACCTTGCCCTTTTCTTTCGTAGGAAAAATTCTTAAATTAGGTCACTGGTTTTTCATATGTCCAGGCTTCCTGCATCAAAAGCAAATAACGTTAGAAAAAATATGGACATCCTTACGACTTTTACCTTTTTTTCACTTTTTCTTATGCTTTGGTGAGCTTTGTGATTTGCTTGACAAGTCATTGCATTCGTCACCAACTAAGCAATCTTTTTCCGTATCTTCAGTTTTTAGAACAATCGTTTCACCTGCATCCAAATGACTATGACCCAAAACTTGCTCGTAGGCAGTGAGTGAGCCAATCAAATTATCAATAGAATAATCATTCAAATCTTTTGATTCACAAATAGCAACAACTTTGGCATCAAATTTTTTAAGTAAACAACGAAGAATTTTATTGACTTTTTTAATATTTGAAAACTCTTTTCCTAAGGCATGCAATGATGTTACAATTTGAATGAACCTAGTGTACATGTCTAAGATCATCTCATAAGGTTTCATGGAAAACAGTTCAAAATTATGCAGAAATAAATTCAACTTGGATTGCTTGATTTCACTAGTGCCTCCGTATATGGTGTATAGTTTATCCCAAACTTCCTTACCAGTAGTGCACGTGGATACTAACATAAAATCTTCAGAATTTAAAGCACAAAAAAAAGTAATTTAAAGATTTTGCATTCAATTAAGCATTTACTTGTGCTTCCCTATTCCATTGATTAAAAAGAATATCAATTTTAACTCCATTAACAATACGTGGCGGTGATGAATAACTAGTTAAAATCATATGTCACATGCTAAAATCAATCGATTGTAAGAAAATAGACATGCAAATTTTCCAAAAATCAAATGTAATATTTTTCAAATACATGTGGTCTTGTGATTGAATAACCTTCGACAATATTATGATTCCCAAAATTAGTCATGGATCGAAATTCAAAAAGTTTTCAAACTTAGTTTTTATGAATCCTACTCTGATACCACTTGAAAGTGCTCTGATGGCACTAGAAAGTTTGTTTGGGATGTTAAGCCCTATGAACTGGCCCAAGGCTAAATAAAAGAGAGGTGAATTGGATAACTTTAAAACCAAAGATAAAACTCAATCCAAAATCACCACAAAAAAATAAGAGCAGAAGAAAATAATGCGGAAGCAATAATAAGAAAGAACACACCACATTTATAGTGGTTCGGTCAAACCTTGACCTACGTCCACTCCTTGGAGGCACCCTCCAAATATTGCACTAAATAAGTGTCTCTCCTTTAGCCCCCACATATAAGCGGAGAAGCCCTTACAAAATCACTTCCACCTTCCCCGGTGCGGCGGAGTCGCCGGGTCCTTTGACACCAAAGAGATCTTCTTCTTTGATGAACTTATCTCGAGACAAGCCTTGAATCCGATGGTACTAAGGTATGAGTTCGTCGGAGCAACCGTGTGGAATCCCCTCCACACTCCCTTGATTTCCTCCCCCTCACAGGATCTTCTCCCTCTCAAACTCCACCATTTCCTCTCTCCCTTTCAAGCTCTCTCTTCAAGTTTCCCCCACAAGAACGAAGCTATAATGGCTACCAAAGACACTTACAAAGTGTCATGCCAAGTTTAAATTGAAAAGCTCAAAACAATCTCATTAATGCAAGTTGCCGAAATTATCGTCCAGGATGATAGGTATATCGTCCTGGCCGATTAGTGCAAATTCAGCTCATCAGCCTGGGACGATTTGGGACGATTAGAAGAAAATTGGTTACATCGTCCTAGCCGATGTCACAATCATCCAGGCCGATTAGTTTAAAATCAATTTCAATCGTCGTGATCATCGCCCTAAATTTTAGCTGTCCCATATAGATCGTCCAGGACATCGTCCGGCCGATCAGGCGATCGTCCCGGATGATGTGATCGTATCAATCAACCATTAATGCTTTCCAAAGGTACTAGATCAATTTAGGCATAATTGAGTTAGATCAGTCTGGACGATACGAATATTGTCCTGGCGGATTTCCTAAAACAAAGAATTCCTAATCTGATTATGGCGGTTGATTCTTTCTGAAATTAGACTATCGTCATAGCCAATATAGGTATCATCCAGGCTGATCCGCTAATGACGGCTGTCTTAATGAGGATGCCCTAATTAGGGTTTTTGTTTTTGGACAGATCGTCCAGGAAGATATAAATGTCATATAAATATCGTCTCAGGCGATATTACCAAAAATAGAAATCTTATAAGGAACAACATGAAATCTTCCAAGTTATAAATCAACAGATCCCACACCAAATACAACAGACTCAAGAAAGGAAAAAAATTACAAACTGACTCAGACCTAGTCTACCCAATCTTGAACTAATTCCAAATTGCAGTCTGATCGTGTGAACCTGAAAAGTTAGTACATAAGGCAGTCGTAGAGAAATAAGAATGTTTGCTATCATTATAAGCCATAGATCCACAACACAGTGCTGAATAAATTAAAATAATTGCTTATCATAAGCATGTTAGAACTAATATTATTCATCTGCTCTCTCATATACCCCAAGTCCTAATTGTACTGAACATCCTGTTGCTGTAAGTGAGTTTCAATTTGATCAAATATTTGATCAAAATGAGACTTTAAGCGATCAAATCTCTGAACCAAATCCTGATAATTTGGTTCACTAGCAGGTGCAGTTGCAGGTTCATGCTCCTCCTCTGAATCACTAATAATATGTGCTTTACGTGATTCATCTTTATTGAAGATTGCTCTAAAAGATCCATCGTTGTAGTAGAGAGGTACTTCAAAATCTTAAACTGGATGAATCAATTCATACTTCTTTTCTAAAATGTAGGCAATAAGATGTCCTAAGGCAATGTTCTTCTATCTTTTATGGGCGACATGACCAATTTCAGAAAGTTCATAAAGATAATTAAGAATGAGCTGGGCTTCATCTATAGGTTGTTTAGTCATAATCAAGTAGGTTACTGTTGAAAGAAGAAGAGTAATATTGACTCTATCACCAGCTTTAAAAATTATGAAATTTCGAAGAACATGTTGAATGATACGAGCATTGCGAACAAGAGAGGACACTTTAGGCATATGCTCCTTAAAAATTATTCCTCTAATCACTTCATTTATTTCAGTCCAGTTAAAATCAACAGTAGTGGTCATAGTATGGGCTCTAATTCCCTCAGTCATTAAGTTCAAAAAGATTCCTAGGTCAGCCTTAGTGATTTCAACTTTCTTCTTAAACATAGGACTTGATTACATAATGGTTAGAGTTGAATGACATATTTGTAAGGAAATAATGAAAGGTCTCTTTGTTGTAGTGGTGGACTAGTGTGAGGATGAGACCAAATTGAGTTGAAGCAAATAAGTTCATTACTTGAAAAGTCAGTTGTTCCTGTATAAGAACTCTAGACGGGGTGATCTTAGTCGAGACAAATCTAGGAAAAGATTCCTCGATCACTTTGGATAGAAAATTATCGGAAAAGTTTCTATTTAGACACTTAGCTAGAATCTTTTGTCGCTTGCTTGAACTAGCCATGGTTAAGATCAAAAGAAAGAAAGGGTTCTGAAAGGGATGTGTGAGTGTAACTGTTGAGTTCATAGCCGGTAAATTTAATGAAATACGACTGTTCATACAGACAAAATTATAATCATCCCGTACAAAATTCAGTTCATCTCGTACAAAAAAAATTCGTATGGACGAACGAATGAGTACAAAATGAAATGGCTTTTCGTAATCACCCAACTTACAAAGCATCCTTTTGTAAAGACTTTTGACCAAATGATCGTACAGACGAACAAATGTTTGTCCTGGACGATCAAAAATTTATGATCGTTTTAATGGCCGTTGAAACAGTCCCCCACATCAATTCGACAAGCGTTCGTCTGGACAAACCAAAGGTTCGTACGTACGAATATAATGTTAAAAATGACCTTATCCTTTCAATTGTCATTCAATCATCCCGTCGTTTGAAAATTTCGTCCAGACGATCGTGACGATCGTATAGACAAAGTGATTAAAATAACTAAAAAACTGCATGCAAACGGTTCAAATCTAACAGTTGACACACTCACAATTCATCCCATACGAAACAAATTTCGTCCTGGACGAATGGCACTTAATTTTTCAAAATCATGCACTCAATCAAAACCAAAACACAAACATAATAAAAGTATAATAGAAAAAATAAAAACACAAACTCAAAATATAGAAGAAATCATAAATTCAAAAATTCACACAAAAATATTAACTAAAAATACACATCAATGTTACAGAAAACATTTTTATTAAGCATTCAAATCAATTACTCCAAGCCTTGTTCTTAATGCACTAAAAGTATTAAAGGCTAAAGGTTTTAAAAAAATGTCTGCAAGTTGATTTTCTGTAGAAATATGAGTAAGTTCAATTTCTCCTTTGGATACATGATCCCTTATGAAATGATGCATGATGTCTATATGTTTGGTTCTTGAATGTTGAATAGGATTTTTAGAAATGCAAATAGCATTAGTGTTATCACAATAAATTGGAATAGTGCCTATAGTTAATCCTAAATCAATCAACTATTATTTCAACCAAAGTACTTGTGCCACATAACTTCCTAATGCAATGTATTCAGCTTCAGTAGTAGATAGGGCTACTGAATTTTGTTTTCTACTGGACCAAGAGACTAAGGAATTTCTAATAAACTGACATGTTCTAGAAATGCTCTTTCTATCCACCCTACAACTTGTAAAGTCAGAATCTGAATAACCAATTATTTCAAATGAAGAGCTAAACTTAGGATACCAAATTCCTAAGTTTTGAGTTCCTAACAGATATCTTAAAATCCTTTTTACTGCTGTCAAAT
>NW_021318527.1:329264-392940 GCF_001605985.2 Dendrobium catenatum
TGAAAGTTCGTTAGGGATGTTAAGCCCTATAGAACTGGCCCAAGCTAACCAAGAGGGGGGGGTGAATTGGTATTTTAAAATTTTCTTTTAACAAAGAATAAAAAATATAAACCAAAATCACGCCACAAAAATAAATGCGGAATTAAAAGTGCGGAAGCAAGAAAATAAGAACACATAAATTTATAGTGGTTTGGTCAACTCGACCTACGTCCACTCCTTGGAGGCACCCTCCAAGTATTGCACTACAAAACGTGACTCTCCTTTAGCCCCCACGGCTAGGAGGAGAAGCCCTCACAAGAACCTCCTTTTTTCCACCCCGGCAAGGCAGAGAACCTACCTCCTTTTGCTTCCTCCTGAAGCTGGCAGAGAACCACAACCAAAAGCTAACTCCTTACCTCTACCGACCCTTTCACGGATGAGAAACTCTAGACAAAGAACAAGCAGAGTGATCCTTGAAGCAACCCTTGTGAATCCCTTCACAAGCTCCCCCTCACAAGATCCTCTCTCTCTCCCTCTCTATCTTTCTCTCCTCAAGGTCTTTTCAGGTCAAGGCAGCAGCCAAAGGTCTTCCAAAACGTTGAACATGAGCTCTTAAATAGAAGAGCTTCAAAGGAGCTCATTAATTGCAAATTGCCAACTTTATCGTCCAGGCCGATATGGACATCAGCCTGGCCGATTAGTATATAACTCAGAAGATCGGTCAGAGCATCGCCCTGGATGCAAAGCTGGATGATTGAAAATTGACTTGATCGTCCAGGCCGATCTCATGATCGTCCTGACCGATCAGTTCAAATCATGGGAAAATCATCCTGAGAATAGCCCTGGATACGAGCTGGCCGATATTTATCGTCCTGAAGTAACTTAAGGTTTTTGACTGGATCGTCATGGCCGATCCTGCGATCATCCAGGACGATATGATCATATCAATCATCCTTAATTACTCCCTTAATTTCCTGATCAATTAAGGCATAATTTGTGAATATCGTCCAGGCCGATCAAGGATCGTCCTTGCCGATAATTTAAAAATACAGTATACCTTAATTATCTATGGCGGCAACTTCTTTCTGTTTTGAGCTTATCGTCCTGGTCGATACACGTATCGTCCAGGCAGATATGTTAATGATGACTGCCTTAATTAAGAATCCTTATTTAGACTTTCTGTTTTGAACTTGATCGTCCAGGCCGATATAAAAATTGTCCTGATCGATATAAGTAAAAATAGAAATTCTAAGTCTCTCAAGTGTGTGTGTGAAGGGTTACTTAGCATCAGTCTCTTTGACCATTACAAGTAGACTCAATAAGTGAAAAACAAAAGTACAGACTGACTCAACCCTAAACCTAAGCAATCCTGAATTGGCTTCGTCTTGTTCGTCCGATCTTCGATTCCTGAAACGTTAGAAGCAACAAGCAGTCCAAGAGAAATAGTATTTGTCAATCATCAAAACATAAGCCATGAAAATAGATTTGCAACAAAAACATCCACTTGAATTACCCCATTTAAAAAGGCACTTTTTACATTCATTTGGTATAATTTAAATTCTCTAAAACAGGCAAAGGCTAACAAAACCCTAATTGCTTCAAGTCTAGCTACAGGGGCAAAAGTCTCCACAAAATTAATCCCTTTAATCTGATTATACCCATTAGTAACTAATCTAGCCTTATTTCTAATGAATACTCCTAAGTCATTCATTTTATTTTTGAATACCCACTTAGTACCAACTACACTTTGATCCTTTGGCCTTATAGTTAATCCCAAACTTTATTCTCACAAATTAATTTAACTCTTCTTGCATAGCCAAAATCCAAAATTCATCCGAGAGTGCTTGATCAATATTTATGGGTTCTATGGTTGAAATAAAGGCTAAATGATTGACTTCTTTGTTTAATCCACGCCTAGTCCTTACACCCTCACTAGGTTCACCAATTATCAATTCATTTGGATAATTTTTAGAAAATCTCAAATCTCTAAGCAAAGCATTTTTTATTTCCAAGTTTTTTTTCAAATTTTCTTCTAAATTTATTTTATCAATCTTTTGGGAGTTAATCTTAATTTTACTTTCTATAATATTTGGGTCTTCTAAAATTTCAGATTCATCAAATACAACATGTGTGATTTCCTTAATTATCAAAGTTCAATTGTTGAATACTCTATAAGATTTTCTAATACTTGAGTATACTACAAAAATTCATTCATCTGATTTTAGATCAAATTTTCATAAGGCAGATTTTCCATTATTATGAATAAACACCTAGCAACCAAAAACATGCAAATGTGATAAATTAGGTGTTCTTCCTTTTAGCAACTCATAGGGTATTTTATTTAATTTAGATCATACATTCATCCTATTCAGAACATAACATGCAGTGCTAACCATCTCAGCCTAAAAATATTTAGGAAGTGAGTATTCTACCAACATGGCTTGAGCGGCTTCTATTAATGTTATGTTCTTTCTTTCGACAACCCCATTCTGCTGAGGGGTTCTAGGTGCAAAAAAATTGTGATCAATTTCTTTCCCCTTACAAAAATCTTCAAATCTTTCATTCTCAAATTCTCCTCCATAATCACTTTGTATAGTCATAATTTCACATCCTAGTTTTTGTTGAATCCAAGTCAAAAAGTTTCTAAATTCCTCAAATGATTCTCTCTTATGAAATAGAAATCTAACCCATGTGAATCTAGAGTAATCATCCACAATCATAAATCAGTATGCCTTTCCTCCTAGACTTAAAGTTCTAACTGGTCCAAAAAGATCCATATGCAAAATCTCCAAAGGTTTACTAGTTCTAAGATCCTTAATGGACTGAAAAGAGGACTTCACTTATTTTCCTAATTGACATGCATCACAAACGTGGTCCTTAATAAAGTCTAGTTTAGGTATACCTCTCACTATGTTCTTTTGGGTAATCCTCCTAAAGTTTTTCATGCTAGAGTGACAAACTCTCCTATGCCAAACCGATGAATCCTCATAAATAGTTTTTAAACAAAAAGTAGTATGAGTTTGAATGCAATTAAAATTTAGCATATACACATTATTTATCCTTATATCATTCAAAACATCATTTCCATTTAGGCTTAATATGCAACTAGTAGAAAAAATTTTTACACAATATCTTTTGTCACATAGCTGGCTTATACTCAACAAATTATGCTTTAAGCCTTCTACCAATAACACATTTTTAATGTAAAAATTCTTAAAATTTCCAATCATACTTGACCCAACCATCTTCCTTGTGATGTTATCTCCAAGTTTAACCTTGCCTCCATTCCTGGCTTCCGACGATATGAATTGTGTAGTATCTCTAATCATATGCTTTGAACATCCGCTGTCTAGGTACCATATACTCTCACGAGGACTTGTGTGAGAGCGACCCTGCAAGATTATAAAATGTTAGACCTGAAAACCTAAACTAATTTGGGTTCTCCTTTTGGCAATTTATAAAAAGATACATGTATGATATGTTTAGGTTTATGCATCTTAGGTTTCCACACCAAATAAGTTTTCTTCTTCAAAGTACAGGTGTGAGCTATGTGTCCAATCAATCCACAATTGTTACATTTAACTTTTGAAAAATAATTCCTAAGTCTTCTAATATTCATTTATCTATTTAGGGATTGCATAAATTTAGGATACAAAATAGGATTAGTGAAATCTTCAAGTTTAGGGGGTATCCTATTATCCTTGAGAGCTTTTATCTTTAATTTGTAATATGAATTTATTTCTTTCAAAATTTGATTTGTATAATTGATTTTATAAATTTTGCTCTCAGATTCATCCTTAAAATTTTTAAATTCTTTTAAAAGTTCTGAATAGGATGATTTCAAACTTTCATAATTTTTATTCAAGTCATCAAACTCATCAAGTAATTTCATGTGGTTGTCATTAATTAAAGCATGATATTTTCTAAAGATTTCATGTTCCTTTTATAGTTTCTCAAATTCTAAGCTCAGACTAGTCTGTATTTTCTTTATATTCCTATATGCATCATGCATGTGTTCAGAAACTTTAAAAAGTTCATCGTAAGTTAAGTCACATACTTCTTCTTGATCTAACTGATCAAGATTATTGACCATTAAGCACAGATTAGTGACTTCCTCTTCCTTTTTCATTTCTGACGAGTCCAAAGCTGAGTCTGCCCAAAAAGCTCTTTGGAATTTCTTCTTGTCCTTCTTCACAATTGGTTTCTCCTCAACTTTCTCCTTGCTAGGAGTGGCTTTAAGTTTTGGGAATTTTGTCTTAATATGTCGAGGTTTCCTACACTCATAGCAAATAACATCATTTGAAACCTTAACATTCCTATTAAATTTACCTCTATTCCATTGCTGGTGTCTCTTCTGCTTCCTCTTCAGAAAGATTCTGAATTGTCTAGTCATTAATGCGATGTCATTTTCATCCTCAGGTTGTGAGTGTTCACTCTCATATTACTCCACTTTTAGTGCTATGCTCTTTTCCCTTTGTGGTTCACCTACATCAATCTTTCTTTGGCTAACTTCTTACTCATAAGCAATTAGCGAATCAAGAAGATTGTCAATAGAGTAAATGTTTAGATCTTTATAGTATGTAATTGCAGTAATTTTAGCATCATAAGCAGTATGTAAACAACAAAAAATCTTATTAACCATTTTAGCATTCGTTAGTTTCCTACCCATTGCATGTAAAGAGGTGACTATTTGTGTGAATCTTGTGTACATATCAGAAATGGATTCATTTGATTTCATGCGAAACAGTTATTAATCATGCAACAAGATATTAAGTCTAGATTGCTTAATCTTATTAGTCACCTCATAAGTTATATAAAGTTTATCCCATATGTCCTTTTCACACTTGCTAGTAGAAACCCGCATGTAATCTTCTGATTTAAGTGCACAAAAGAAACTATTCAAGCATTTGGCATTTAGTTGTGCTAAGTCACATTCTTCTACTGTCCAGTCTATAAAAGATATTTCAACTCTAACTCCGTCAACTAGTCTAGTTGGTTTTGTATACCCTTCCTGAACTATGATCCACATACGGTAATCAAGTGACTGTAAAAATATAGACATGCGTAATTTCTAAAAATCAAAAGGAACATTGTCGAACAATGGAGGTCTAGTTATAGAGTAACCCTTAGGTATATTTCAGTTTCCAAATGTAGCCATTTACGTTAATTAAAAAGTAGTCTAAACTTATAATTTTGAAACAAAGCTCTGATACCACTTGTTGAAACTTGTTCACTATGAATTAGGTTGTTAAACCTAATTTTATGTCCCAACGACTAACCAAGAGGGAGGTGCATTGGTAATTAAAAAAAATCTTATCCTCTTTTAATTTTTATATCAAAAATTTTATTTAATGAATTTTGTAAAAAAAGTTTTTAAACCACAAGTAAAACAGTAAAAATAAAAGGCAGCGGAAAATAAAAAGACACAAGATTTATAGTGGTTCAGTCAAACATGACCTACATCTACTCCCCGGAGGCACCCTCCGAGTATTATACTAATACCACTAGTGACTCTCCTTTTGCACCCACAGCAAGGAGGAGAAACCTTTACAAAACTCTATTCCACCACTACTTAGTGCGGTAGAGAACCGTCGTCCTTTTACACTCTTCCCAGTGTTGGCAGAGAAATGTTGTCCTTTTACACTCTCCTGGTGTAGGCAGAGAACCCTTCGTCCTTTCACACTCTCCAAGTGTGGGCAGAGAACCCTTCGGCTGTTCACACTCTCCAAGTGTGGGTAGAGAACCCTTCATCCTTTCACACTCTCTAAGTGTGGGCAGAGAACCCTTCGTCCTTTCATACTCTCCTAGTGTGGGCAGAGAACCCTTCGGCTGTTCACACTCTCCAAGTGTCGGTAGAGAATCGGGTCTCCTTGACAGATCATCTCACAAGAAATCTAGAAGGAAGAGAGAAAAGTGAAGTAAACACAAACCACAAGTAGAGACTCTTACCTTTGAGTACCAAGTGAATCCTTCACGCTCCAATAGTAAGAATCCTCCTTCAAACACTCTCTCACACTCACTCCTTGACTCTCTCTTCAGTTGGCATGAAGATCAGTCGGAAAAAAGACTAAATGACAATTCTAATTGAACTTTATATATGAAAGATAAAAAAAACCGTCCAAAAGCTACTGATATTCAAGTCTGAACAAAGTGGATCGTCCCGTACGATCGTGGATCGTCCTGGACGAACTTACTTAAATTAGTTGCATACGAACCCAATGTATATTGGTACGAACTGACTTCGTACCCGATTATCATCCCATACGAACCAAGTTCATTATGTACGAACAGTTATACCATGGGTCAGTTTCGTTAAACTGCAGGAAGTTATCAAAATTTAGAAAGGATAGAGCATTTTCGTCCTAGGACGAATAATCGTTCGTTTGGATAAAATTTTTACAGAGAGCATTTCATCCTGGGACGAATGGTAGTTCGTCTGGATGAAATTTTTACACAGAGCATTTTGTTTTGGGCCGAATATAGGATTTCGTCTGAACAAAAATTTTCCAGAGAGCATTTTGTCCTGGGATGAATTTTAGTTCGTCTGGACGAAAATTTTTCAGAGAATATTTCATCCTTGCACAAATAGGATTTTGTCTGAACGAAAATTTTCTAGAGAGCATTTCGTCCTAGGACGAATTATAGTTCATCCTGGACGATCAGGACTTAGAAAAATTTTCTGCCCTCTTGTTCTATCCATTGCTCTTCCAAGGGGATAACTGACTTTATCGTCATGTACGAACCTAGTTCGTCCCGTACGATCAATATGATTTTTTAAAGATCTCCCTAAGTGTGTGTGTGCTAAGTTATTTAATTATAATTGTTGAGTCTAGTAATTAGGTTATTAAGCCTAAGTGAGTGTCCCAAGGCTACCAAGAGGGGGATGAATTGGTAGTTTAAAAATTAAGTCCCCTTTTTAAAATTATTGAACTGAAATAAAAATTTCTTTTAAATTTTGTAGAAAAATGTTTTTCAACCACAGAGTTTTTAAAACTGAAATTTAAAGTGCGGAAATGTAAAAACAGTAAAGTAAATGACACCAGATTTATTATCACAACAAGCATTCCAATTATTTCTTTCCATTAACCCCTCTGATTTCAGCGAAATGATTCCAAGCTATATCCATTTTCTTACGGGCACTATGCTTGGATGTTGCAGGTTGGCCACTAGGAGCTTCCATTCTAATATCAACAACCAAATGAATTTAAACACAACCAAATTCACTAGAGAATGAATGTAGTTATCATAAACATTAATCATAGGCATGCAAGTAATGAGAGAAAATATGAAATGTTACGACTTCAAACAAATAATGCAAGCATCAAAGATCCTTATTATAACAAAATGCTACCCAATCATAGTAACTTTATTTATTTGTCATGTAAAATTGGATAATTTGTTATGCTTATTGCAAGGCAACCTATGAGGTATCCCAAATAAAATTGTCATCCCAATAAACAAGAAAACTCTTATATCCACCATGAACAAAAGATATAAACCCTACATATAAGATAGATTCTGCAATAAGAAAAACAAATATGTGTGACCAGTTCTTAAACATGAGTTCACAAGGAGACTTTGAAAAAATGTGAAGATATACATTTAGAAACTTTACAAATCCTAAGCTATCAATAGCATCAATTATACACGTTGGAATTCAAACATTGGAATCAATTAAAAAATTTAACCATAAAAATCACATGCACCCCCTTTATTTCCACGTAAGTACTATAAACTCAATAAAGATAGTAAATTATTAAAACATACAAATAAAAATAAAAGATACCTACATAGCACACTACTAGAGCGAAATGAATGGGGAACAAACAACGACGTGAGAACATTAGGTTATTTTCCATATTTCAAGGCCGTTTGATCTAAAATCTACGGCTCAAATCCGTTGTTCATTGAACCAAGTGGTTCTAAAGAATGGTGCCGATTCCACGGTTTGGCGGTTCAAACAACAAGACTAACAAATTTTGGGCCGGTCTAATGCAAAATTGGTTTTGAAGGCTAATCAAACTGACCAGCTGATCTGTTCCCAATTTAACCAGTTGAGCTAATGGGACCGATCATATTTTTAAATTCATGATAAATTGTTTTTGTTGGGCACCCAAATGTTTGAAAATAAATGAGTCTTTATTAATAAAACAAATGTCGCAAAATTCAGCTAACAGAATCAATTTAATTAGTCAATGGGTCATAAAAAAACAAAAAATTCCAATGAAACCAGGTGTCCATCATAGCAAATAAAACGATTGTACGAAACGAGCAGCTCGGAATTTGCAGAATAGCATGGCTGCCTCGCCCTCAAGTTCTTCTTCACCTATGCCGCCGCGTACTCCACTTTCTAAATCTCGGGTTACAATTACCTCTTCCATCCCCTTGCGTAATCATGAGCAATGGATCCATCCCTTTCTTCTCCTCATGTTTTTTCTCACCTCCTTCCCGTCTTGCTTTTCCTCCGCCGATGTCTCCTACGCTGATCATTGCGGCTCCATCGTACCCGAATCCACCCCTTCCACACTTCGTGCATACTCAGATAGCTACTTTCGCATCTCAAGTGGATACTTCGTCGGTGGCGATCGCTTTCTCGGCGAGGATTCCCGGATTGACTTCTCCGCCCTCCGATCCTTCGCTTTCTACAGCCGATCGGTGCTACTTACGCATACCCCGGGCACACTCCAGATCGTTGGAACACTAATCTTTCACGGTGGAGGCTTCCATTTCGCTCACCGGAACTTCACGTCCCGCGGCCGCTCGCTGCGTCTTGTCCGTCCATGGAACACTCGGAGCTTCAAGAGGCTGGGAAGGGTTAGCTTCGACATATCGGGCTTTTGGTCCGAGGAAACCGGTAAACTTTGCATGGTGGGAACCGGCTCCGGACGTTCCAAAGAAGGTATCTCTCTCGATCTCTCTGCTGTCTTTAAGCTCAAATACCCTACTGCTGCCAACATTACCTCCAGCGTTGTCAGCGGATATCTGGAGAGTTTGGAATCAGTGAACAGTACAAGTTACTTTGATCGGATCATGGTTCTGGCTTATGCACAGAGGAAGTATGAATACACGAAGATTTTCCAGGCTCGGAGTTCATGCTCCTTTATTCATGATTCTGTGGGTCAGTTGATGGGTTTTCTTGACAGACGCCAATCAATTTGCGATGCTCCCGGTGACCTTCTAAGGACAAGGTTCAAATTGGAGTATGGGAGCAGCTGCTCTAATAGGAACTGCGGTCCTTTATACAATTGCTTAGGGTTTCAGCCAGCATTTTTGAAATTTACATCTCTGGATTGTTCTGATGATGGTAAATTTCGATTAGTTGTATTGTTTTCTAACTATAGTGGCCCTTCATCTATGATGATGCTGGAGCCTGGAATGGCTATGATTGCTGAGGGAAGTTGGGTTCAAACTAAGAATCAGCTTTGTCTCATTGCTTGCCGTGTCAAGGCATTCACTGACGCTCTGGCTGATAATGCTGTGGATGACTGCACAGTTGGCATAAGCCTAGCATTCCCTGCAGTCCTGACAATTGAGAGCAGGAGCACAACTGTAGGGAAAATATGGAGTAACTTGAATGAAACTAGTCCCGGATACTTTAGCTCTCTTATTTTCCGGAGTTTTGGGTACAGTGGGGAATATGATAACCGTTTAAGATACAAATATACAAAGATGGATGATGTGAGGAAATCTTGCACTGAGGCAGATGTTCGTAGATCCAGGAAAAAGAGATACCCCGATCCAAGGAACTATATAGACTTTATGTTTTATTTGCTCATAACAACATCCGAAGGAAAGCTGGGAAATGGCTTTGCAAATCCATTAGCTTTGGGTGAGACGATCAATCACATTGCTTCCATGAAGCGCCCTACATTACTGGCAAACAATCAGAGCATGTGGAACATAAGCTACTACTTTACACACGCCAATCATCAAAATGCACCTTTTAACAGTCCTGATGCAGGAGATATATCTGCTGAAGGAACTTATAATATAAAAACAGGGGTGATTTGCATGGTTGGCTGCCGGTCATTTGACACACAAGGGAACAATCTAGTTTCCAAGGACTGCAGGATTCTCATCAATATACAGATTCCCCCACTTAATCCAGAACCTGGAGAACATCTACATGGTACAATTAGAAGCACAAGAACAAACTTGGATCCACTCTTTTTTAAACCTCTTGAGATCTCTTCTCAGGTGATGTACGGGAGACAAGCTGCTCAGTCAGCTTGGAGGATGGATATAGAAATTATCATGATCCTTATATCCCTTACATTTTCATGCATTTTTGTAGGTTTACAACTGCTCCATACCAATAAACACCCTGGCGTGCTTTCTTCCATTTCCATCACAATGCTTGCTTTTCTTACATTTGGCCATATGGTTGTTTTAGTGCTCAACTTTGAAGCATTATTGAAAAATCACAAAAAACAGAATGCTCTGCAGGGTAATGGTGGTTGGCTTGAGGTGAATGAGGTTGTTGTGAGATTGATGACAATGGCAGCTTTCTTGTTGCATTGCCGTTTGCTTCAAGTTGCGTGGTGTGCAAGATCAGCAAATGATGGCAAAAACAGTTTGTGGCTTGCAGAGAGAAAAACCATCCGATTATGTCTGTTTCTATATATTGCTGGAGGTTTTATTGCCTGGTTGGTTCGCCCGAGTTCTCAGAAAACTTTCCATCAGGTGCCGCATATAACTATTGAAACTCGTTATTCTCCCTGGGATGATATTCAAACTTATGCTGGGTTGATACTTGATGGTTTTTTAATTCCTCAAGTTATTCTTAATGCGCTATGTGATTCCAAGGAAATTTCCCTTGCCCCTTCTTTTTACGTTGGAACAACTATTCTTAGGGCACTTCCACATGTTTATGATCTCTACCGATCAAGATACTACATTCCCCGTCTCAATTCATCTTACATCTATGCCAGGCCAAACGGAGACCTCTACTCTCTCGCTTGGGATATAATTATTCCAGGTGTGGGAATTCTATTTGCTGTATGTATATACATTCAGCAGCGATTTGGTGGGGCTTGTATCTTTTGCCGAAGAATTGGAAGCCTTGGCTTGTATGAAATGGTTCCTGTTGCTACCAGTTAGCTTGTTTCCCTAAAAGCTGACCATTGTGGTATCTTGCTGCAGAACTTTCACTTGAACTTAATCATGTTATATATTCTTTTCTTTCTCAATTGGATTTTCATGTTTTTCGAAGTTGTCAGCATGGTCAGCTATGTACTCGTCAAAACTTTTCAAAATGCTAAGGGAGTTCGGTTTAGGGTTGTGCGCCACATACCCACAGTATTAGGTGCCACTTAAGAAACAGCTTGTTTCCGTTTTGCAATTGATGCGGAGCATCTTAAGCATAGCCAACCTTAAGGAATACTATACCATTTTCTTACCATTTATGTTCACTGTCCTACTTTTCACTATCCTCGTTGCTTTTCTTTTACATAGCACAACAGCTGTTCATTTTTAGCTATTAAGCCTTTTTTAGCAAGGTGGACATCAGTTCGTTGATAGTACGCATTTGTTTAGGCCTTGAGTTTATTCAGAAGATAATGAAGTAATACAACATTCCTTTGAGTATTCCATGTTTTCATTCTCTGTTTTAGTTGCAGCGTCTCCTTCTTCCACGACTACCACATTAGGTTGGTTTAAAAAACTTGAAGCCTGGCTAGAATGGCTGATTGCAGCAAGCGCATGACTTGTGACATGATCACAATCTTGTGGCCCTATGGGCCGCGCATTATAGAATAATCCGACAATCAGATTAAATAGCATATGAATTTTATGCAATGAGAGTTGCAATCTCTCATGACGGGTTTAGATGATCATCAGAAGACTCAGATAGTAATGCCAGCATCCAACCTTGTTGCTAAACGAACATGCAATCCAAGCCAAGTGAGGTGAAGGGCACCTATGGTCTCACAGAGGTAACTGATTTAGAAGTTGTGGGTAGTTACAATCTAGAAAATTTTCTCTAATTCAGAAGGTTAAAAAATCATTGCTTGTGTACAATCAACGCAACGAAGAGTTCCACGTTTTGAAGATTGTTCTCTAATTAGTTGATTTCCTTTATTATTCTTTTTCATTGACTCCTATGGTACCATGCCCTAAACAAATCTTCAAAACGTGAAACTCTCATCCATTATTGGAATCTCTATCCCATCCTGATGATGGAACTATCAAATTCTCCAAATGATAAGCTTTTAATTAAATCATTATCTCCATATTGTTGAATACTTTGAACCCTTCATCATCTCCATAGTCATGTTCATGAGACTACCAAGGCAATGTAGGAATTTCAATGCTCTACTTATTTTCAAGAAAATAACATTTTTCAAATGAATACCCACTAAACATTGTGTGCTAGGACAAATATGGTGTTGGTGTTTGGTGGCTTTAGTTATTATAATCACGGAGGTGTGGAGGCCACAGGGAGGCGTGGAGTTGGTACAGGATGAAACAACTTCACGCACATTTCCTACCAAATGACTTTGAGCAAATATTTTATCTTAAGTATTACATTCAGCACAAAGAAACATATCAGTACGTGAGTACACTTAAGGGTATTACCGTTTAAGTGCCGCAGAATGATCTGAAGGAGACCACAAACCAACTATTTACATAATATATTGGTAGTTTAAAAGATGCTATTCATGATAAATTCGAGTTGAATTCTATGCAGTCGCTATCACAAGTCATTAAATTTGCACTCAAAGCTGAAATGCAATTGGCACGACATCCACAAAGTTGGTCATTTGGTTGTATTAAATTTGAACAACTTCATCACAATACCAATTAAAATCTTAGTTGGTCCAAGCAACTGCAACACCGACCAAGTACATTCCATAGAACAATGCAACTCCTGTCACCTTTGATACGTCAGGGTAGAAAAAATTCTACATTACGAGATAACCTCAACTCTAGCTTCGCCGCTGTTAAGTGCTTTCATTGCTTCCAGCCGGGCCATAAATTCAATGAATGTCTAAATACATCAACATCAAGATCAAGCCTTTATCCCACTACGTGGGATCGGCTACATGAATCCTTTTTCCTCCATTGTGTCATATTAAAAGTCAAACTCTCGTTTAAATCTAATAAAGAAAGGTCATTCATAATATTTTCTAACCAAGTCTTTTTAGGTCTGCCTCTACCTTTCTTAACATAAGTCAAATCTAATACCTCTACTCTTCTAACCGGGTCATCGGAAGGCTGCCGTTTTACGTGACCAAACCATCTAAAGCGACTCTCTCTAATCTTATCTTCTACTAGAGCTACTCCAATCTTTTCACATATATGCTCATTTCGTATCCTATCTCTAAGGGTAAAGCCACATCCACTTGAGCATCCTCATCTCTGCCACACTTAACTCAGTATTATGCTTCCTTTTTAATGGCCAACATTCGGCACCATAAAACATTGCAGGCCTAACCACCATCTTATAGAATTTCCCCTTAAGTTTGAGGGGTACTTTTCTATCACACAACAAGCCCGAAGCATTCCTCCACTTCAACCATCCAATTTGAATTCTGCTGATAATATCCCCATCTATTTCACCATTACTCTGAACAATAGATCGAAGATATCTAAAACGTGTACTCTTATTAATGACTTGATCTCCCAAAGTCACAATCCACTCACTAGATCTATTACTACTAAAATTACACTCCATATATTCTGTTTTAGATCTACTCAAGCGAAAACCTTTAGACTCTAAGGTTAACTTCCATAATTCAAGTTTACCTTCAACTCCCTCTCTAGTCTTATCAACAAGAAAAATATCATCAGCAAAAAGCATACACCAAGGTACATCCTCTTGTAAATATTTAGTGAGAACATTCAAGACTAAAGCAAAAAGATATGGGCTTAAGGCCGATCCTTGATGTAACCCAACTGAAATAGGGAAATACTTGGTCAAACCACCTTGTGTTTGAACACAAGTAATAGCTCATGAATATATTATTTTAATGATTTGAATATAAGCGTTATTAACTCCTTTCTTATCCAGAACTCTCCATAGCACTTCTCTTGGAATTTTATCATATGCTTTTTCTAAATTAATAAAATATCATATGTAGATCCTCCTTATTTTCGCTATATTTCTCCATCAAACCTCTTTATAAATATATGGCTTCCATAGTCGACCTACCCGGCATAAATCCAAATTGATTTTGAGAAAATGAATGTCTAAATAGACATTAAAAAAAAAAGAGGAGTCTAATGGTGAAGAACAACTTCGGCAATCTAGAAGTTGAAAGGGATGTGGAATCAAAAAATGTAGTTGGTGATAAAGGAAATTGATTAGCTTGTGTTCTAGAGAAGTTTTTGTCCCCAAGCAACAGAACAGTTCACACCACAATGCCATATTTCAAGCCAAGTGCACTGTCAATGGGTAGGTTTGTTAGTTATTGATTGATCAAGGATGAACTGAAAATTTAGTGTCATGATCCATTGTTCAAAGTTTACAATTAAAAAATAACAAAAATTCCTCACCCTTTTTTAATTTTAATTTTAATTTTTATTTTTATTCTTTTTTTTTTTCTTTTTTTTAACAAAAAATCCTCACCCTTATAGAACAAACTAGGTTAAGTCAGGTATGGATATTTTAGTCTCTAAAATGCGTTGGGTAACATTCTCGTTAGGAAAGAACTATGTGTGAGGTTTTATGTAATGTAGTGGATATGGATGTGTTCCATCTAATCTTTTAGTAGCCTTGATAATTTGACGTGGGTGTCATTTATGATGAAAGGGCTAACACATACTCATTTGTTTCAATAGACAAATGACTGAGAATATTATCACAAACTCAAGACAACAACATTATTTCACTCAAAGCAAAAGCATTAATGTAGCAGGTGTTAGGTCAATCTCTTTTGAATGCATGGGAGGAAAATTCATTAATGTTAGCTTTTATCTTCAAAGTACAATCAGACAATCATACTTACGTTGAAATGCTAATGGAAGTAAAAAAGTTGTTGTTCTATGCAACTAGACTTGCCAACATTGAACTCGACTCAAAAACCTGACTCGAAAATTTTGGGTTTGGGTTCACCCGAATCCGAAGCGAGTCGGGTTCGGGTCCTAAAAATCGACCAGTTTGTAAAACCGGGTTGAGTTTGGGTTGACCCGGGAATGACTCAGAAACCTAGCTGCCCCGCAGCCCCACGCTAGCTGCCCCGCTGCCCCACTACCCCGCTGCCCCGCGCTCGCTGCCCTGTTGTCCCGCGCCCTTTGCCTCGCTGCCCTGCGCTCGCTGCTCCGCGTACCGCACCCACTAACCTGCTGCCCTGCGCCAGCTGCCCAATAATAATTGTTTTGCCATCATCAAGAAGGTCGAGATTGTTAAGAGAGTTGCTACTTAGTTTTTGCATGTTTTACATTCTTGCAACTTGTATAGTTTTGATGATTCCAAATATTATTGTTCTCCTAACATTTTTTGGAAGAATTATTTTTGCTCTTGTGTGGACTAATATTTCAGGATAATCATACTCCAGACTAATAAAGACTTCAAATCAAATGCAGCATAAGATAATTTGTAAATTGAAGTATGTGTTTTTCACTTTATTGAGTCTGAAAGAGTGTAATTGTAATTAAACAACCTAGCACACACACATTGGGGGAGATCTTTAAAAGTCAAAATTTTTTTATACTGATCGTACAGGATGAACCATGTTCGTACGGGACGATCAGGTCAGTTTTACCCCTCGAAGAATAATGGAACGGACAGAAAGTGAGAAAATTTTTCTAAGTCTTGATTGTCAAGATGAATTTACCCATTCGTCCCTGGACGATGTCCTCTGGATTCTCACTTCGAACTGTTCGTCCAAACGAATTGTCCCATTTGTCCTAGGATGTTTTCTGGACTCGTGACTTGAACTATTCGTCCAGATGAAATGTCCCATTCGTTCTAGGACGATGTTCTCTGGACTCGTGACTTGAACTATTCATCCAGATGAAATGTCTCATTCGTCCAAGGATGATGTTCTCTGGACTTGTTACTTGAACTGTTCGTCTAGACGAGTTTATATATTCGTACCAGGATGATGTCCTCTATTCCTTAACCTTGAGGACCGTCATGCAGTTATTTCCCGATGAAACCTGTAAATAATTGTTCGTACCGGACGAACTTAGTTTGTACAGGACAATGATCGGGTATGAAGTCATTTCAAACCAATGCACATTGGGCTTGTACGCAACAATTTTTACTGTTCTTATGTATGAATTACGATCGTACGGGACGATTGCGTACGTACAGAATTGAATTTTTATAGATTTTGGACGATTTTTCGTATCTTTCATATGAAAGGTCCAAATAAAACTGTCTTGTAATCTTTTTGTCCAATGGTCTTCGTGCAAATTGAAGGGAGATTGAAGGAGAGAGTGTGAGAGAGTGTGTGAAGGAGGATTCTTACTACTGGAGCGTGAAGGGTTCACTTGGTACTCAAAGATAAAAATATCCAATTATGAATTGTGATTACTTTACTCTTTTCTCTCGTCCTTCTAGATTTCTCGTGAGAATATCTTTCAAGGAGATTCGATCTCTGCTGACACTCGAGGAGTGTGAACAGCGGGAAGGTTCTCTGCCTATACTTGGAGAGTGAATAAAAAAAGTTTCTTTTCCTACACTTGGAGAGTGTGAAGAGCGAGAGGTACTCTGCCTACACTTGGAGGGTGTAAAAGGACGACAGTTCTCTGTAGCACTGGGTAGTGGTGGAAGAGAGTTTTTGTGAAGGCTTCTCAGCCTTGCTGTGGGGCCAAAAGGAGAGACACTAATTAGTAATAGTGCAATACCTGAAGTGGGAGATTTCAGGGAGTGGATGTAGGTCGTGTTGTATTAAACCGCTATAAATATTGTGTCTTTTTATTTTTTCGCTGCCTTTTTACTTTACTGTTTTTGTGTGATACTGTGGTTGAAAAATCCTTTTCAAAAATTTATCATAACTTTTTTATCGGTTTAAAATTTAAGAGGAAAATTTTTAAATTACCAACCCCCCTCTTGGTTAGCTGCTGGGATATAAACTTAGGTCTAACATGCTAATTCATTTTTAACAAGTTTCAACAGAATTTATATTAACACATGATATATTTTCCCAAGGGGAGAAAATATCATCCGTTAGTAATTATTCGATTATGATTATGACGATCATTATAAGTTTAATTTTTTGAAAGAAATATTAATTGAGTTTTGAAAAATTGACATGGGTTCTAAATCTCCTATTAGCGCAATCCCTCGTAGTTAATTATATCATAGAAGCAAGTGTCTCGTACAAATACTCTCGATTAAAATAACAGCAGAAATTTCGTTTCAAGATTTTTAAGGAGTGATGTTAAAGGAGGTGAATCCAAAGTTTCAATAGGGTTTGGATCAAATTTTGAATACTTATTTTTGGAGTCAACGGAATAGAGGTAGAAGACACTTTAAGATTCTGAAATAAATTAGAAGTGTCTCAACCTAATCTAAGTGACGAGTTTTAAATTTTGGATTGAGCGAGTTTAGTTTGAGTTAGTTGATTTATTAGAAATTTAGGATTACATTCTCGGAGGTTAGGGTCTTAAGATTCAGAATCTACCCCTGATCCTAAATCTAAATTGGGTACCAAACGATGGTTTCCCGAACCTAACTAATACAGTGCAAAACCTAGACTTACCCGTGCCTAAATTGGGGAGTTAGCTATCCACCTAGTCGATTTTAAATCGATAAGTTTAGTTATTTTATGAAAGTGTGGTAGAGACATTTTTATTAAAGTTTTTTTTCTTAGAGTTGGGTCTGACATCTAGAGCTTATCTTAATTAGTCATTTAACTTATGTAGGGTGAAAATATTTAAGACAACTATAATTAAAAAATTTTGGCACTTCTTTAATTTATTACTAATTCAATGCATACTAATTGACTCGATAAATGATTAAAATTGGAATGAAGAAGTTTTGAAAGGGCTTAAAAATATATTGTATAATAGAGATTACACAGTTTTCCCTTGATAGATCTACACCCTCATAGGCTAGGTGGTCCAAAACCTATATGTGGGGAGGTACCTAACAAAAGGAAAGAAGAATGCATAAAAAATACTTATGCGAACTCCCGGTGGCCGGTGGTCCTGGCTTACTTCTTAGATCGTTAGAGTTTCTTTGTTATTTAAATATTTTATTTAGATTTTGAGTAGAAGCAATTTTACTGTGCCCTCACAAACCTCCACGTATCTAGGCTGAAACAAAATCGAAACACAAACGTCAAAAACTAGGAAAAGAAGGCAAGATCTTATACATAAGCAAAGTAAATCAAACATCAATAAATATAATTAATTTATCAAAATAATTTCTGTAGGCAAATAACTTATTTCATATAACCCAAAATTGTAAAAATTAAAAGTGATCCGGTACCACTAACCCCAAATCCAGTTTCTAATCCTAAAACAGACGCAAGTAGACTTTAAGTGGGGTACTCTGCTATCTTTAGCTCCTGGGTCTTCTCCTCTTCGGGCTCTTTGGTTCAGTCATACCTGGATTCCCAAATGGAAAAGAGAACTCTATCCCTGATGGGGAGGTTATTCTTCCTACTTTGGGTAGTGAAGTGATCCAAAATTGAGCTTCCAAATGGAAAATAATTATCTCCCTGAGGGATATTCTTTTTTCTTTGAAATTTAATTTTGGATTTGAGTATCTCAAACTCAAAGACTCACAACTCTTAACTTTTAAACAAATTATATTGATATAAAATTATAAATTCTTGTCTCTTTTATAAAATTTTCTTGACCATTTAAATATTAAATCAATCTCAAGCAATTTTATATAATAAAATTATATACTCAATCCAGTCACGCTTGACCATGCTCTTATTTATTTAGGGGCTAAGCAAGCTGAAACACCTATAACATTTATATAATTATTATATTTTTTAGCCCCTTTTTAATGCCCTGCACAAGCACGACCGACTATAGAAAACTCAGCGAGTAACCAGAATGATCCTAACCTAAGAGTAAACTATCACCCATCACATCATCAATCAAAAAAGTGTAGTAAAAATAAAAAATGCTAACATCAAATATTCCAATCACAATATATAATGAAATCTCAAAAAACTTGGCAAATAGCAGTAAAATAAAAATCGGTCTAGCCTAGACTGGAGTTGGTTGTTCTATTAAGCCATCTAAAGTGTGTGTAAAAGATTATGAGGCTAGGGTAGATCCTAAGCTGGGTTATTTGTTAACGTTATCTAATATTTGAGTTTATTAAGGTTCAAAGGAAAGATTTATGTTTGAGACTAAATTTTAATGCATTATAGCTTAACTCAGGATAAGTTTTAAGGATTGATTTAAAGAGTGAGTTTAATTTGTTAAAAATTAAAGAGCTAATAAATTTTAATAAATTTGATTATTTGATAATTTTGAAGGTTAAATTAATTCATATTTTCCATCAATCAATTCGTGGCATTGTGCCACTAGGCTCGAGGAATTAGGCCTCATGAGGACACGTAGCCCCTTAACTTGGAGTAGTCCATCCTAAAAATTTTGTTGATGTAGTTGAATTAAGGATTTTAGTTATTGTTAAACAAATAAAAGTTAGTTAGTTTTAATTATTTGCACTCCTTTGAATTCATTTGTAATATTGTGCCACCAGGCTCGAGGAACCAAGCCTCTTTATAACATGTAGCAATACAGCCCATAGTAGTTCATCTTTGGAGTAATTATTGTGTATTAGAATATTAGTTAAGTAGTTTTAATAATCAAATTAGAATTTTAAGGAATTTTAATAGAGTGGATTTTTGGAATTATTGGAATTGTTTAATAACATTAATTAAGGGTAAAAAAGTTAACTTTTAAATTAAAGTTAATTTTGAAGTTTTTAGATGTTTAATAAATATTATACCTTATGATGAGTACTTAGACCATTAGTTTGTCTAATTTTGAATTTTTTATAAAAAATTATGATTTTTTGAAATTTTTATCAAGTTTTGAACTACAATTGATATGAAAGTTTCCTTTTTGACTTTGACAATATTTTGAAAGTTTGACCTTTTCAAAAAATACCAGACCCTAAATTGAGTTTAATGACATCAAGTTTGATGAATTTAGAATTTTTTATAATTAGTTATGATTTTTCAAAGTTTTGTTAATTAATTTAATTTTAAAATTATATAATTTAAAACGTTTTGATTATTTTGATAAAAACTCATTCCAAACTTCATGGAATCACTCCCAAAGGTTCAGGATGACTCATGAGAATCTTTCCAAGTTTTTAAAAATTATTTGAGATTTTTAATAAATTTTAATTAATTAAAATAATTAATTATTACTTTTTTCTAAAAGTTAAATTAAAGTCAAATTAGAGTGGTGGTTATGGGGCTTTTATTTTTCCTAGGTAGATGACTAAATTCTGGTTAGTTTAATGCATTAATTATATTTTTTGGATTTAAATTTGATTTATTAGAATATTTAAACATTTCTAAGTCCATAAAAGGGTTTAATTTTGACATGTTTAATTTTCTGACCTAAAGGGCTCTATATTCAGTCAAATTTAATCCTTTGGTAGAAGATGTGACTTTTGACCTCTAGAGAAATAGCCAAAATCAACAAAAGAAAAAATTTAGAAGAAGATTCTACCTCACATCTGTCGAAAGCATCCAAAAATCTTACCTGAAATCTTACTAAAGATACTGAACTTATGTCTCTTTTTGGTTTGGGCTACGAAAATTCGGCCCTGGCCTCTGCCCACTGTATACAGGTAGACTGTCGTGCGCTACTTATTGATTCTTGTAGGTGGATTTTAACGCACTAATGAATTTTCTGCTTTCAATGGTAGATGCTTGTATCTATTGAGATTCTTTCACATTTGCCCATAGACAATATGTTGAATTTAGAACAAGTTTTTGGAAATTTGTATTTGCTTGTAAACGGTGTACTATATGTACGATGAATTTCCTACAACAACTTGTGGAGACTGACATTTGTTGTAGTCTTTTGGCCTCTTGCTTGTGGTTGATACACCGGGCATACAATAAATCTTCTATGAGAGCACATAAAGATTTGCACTTGTCGTAGTAATTTGACATGTTGTTCGTATATGTCATTTAATATGTATAACGGGCCTCCATAAGGGCCCGTGGACGCATGCATTTATTGCTTATTATCCGATGTTTGCTTGTAGATAACATGTCGTATATAGTGGGTCTTCTACACCATCTTGTAAGAGCTCCTATCTTCTATAGTTCTCTTATGTATTTATCATATAGATGACACATCAGGTGCATGACGAATCTTATATAATGACTTGTAGATATTTTGCACTTTCTGTATCTCATCTACTTCTGCTTGCAAATAGCATGTATTATGTATGACGAATATTCTAAAACCCCTTAGATATTTGTACTTCACTACATATCATTTATCCTTCCATATAGAGGGTCCATGTAATTGAGTGATGTTGGACAATTGTTGACCATGGAGGTGTTATAGTATCTTTGCCACAACAATTGGTAGGTACCTCAAATGTGCTACAGACATGTTGTCTTTTTCATCATTCTTCATGTACTTGATTGTAGACATGTCTTCTACAGTCATTCGTGGGCAAGTTTTATTGTCTTATGCCTATTTATATCTCTTCATTAGTGCTCTCAAATGGACATAAAAAAAATTGCTACATCTCCTCACATGACTATTGTGTTGATTGTTTCAACATTAACTTTGTTATTCACGAGGCTGTGTTGCAATGTATTTGCTTTATTTGCTAAATGCTTTTCATTCAATCTCTAGGTGAGTTGCATTCATTACTATTGCACATATGAAGAAATCACATACAATTGTTTGTAAACATGTCTACTTTGATCTATGAGCAAATGATTGTAAGTAAGAAGAGTCTTTCATCATTGCATATAGGCAATATATATGTCCCTTGCTTTGGACTGTTGTTGTTTACAAATTGACCTTATAAGGATACTGATGTATTTATTGCATGTTCTTTATCATCACTTACGGGCAACCTTTCATTTTCTATCACTAGTGATTTATCACTTGTCTGTATGATGATATCATCCACCACTATACTCCTCATGTCTTAGCAGTTAATGTAAGTTATCGCAAATCATTAATCGCTTAAGCTTTCATTATCACTTGTACGTGAAATATCTCACATATGAATTTCAATATTGGGTTTTGTTCGGTTTAGAGAATTTAGAGAGAGAAGTTAGAGAGAGAAGTTCTGAGATAAGTTAAAGTTTTTTGCGGTTTTTTTTCAAAAATTCAAATTTGCAGTTTTTTTCGCGGGATCAATGGCGACGGAAGGTTGCCGACCACCGATCTCTGGTGGCTCTACGGATGTTCGTCGCTCTTCCACAAGATTGTCTCATGGTTCAGCGAAGTCGCTTTATGCATCTCTGCCAGCTTTTGGTGATATTTTGTCAAGTCTTTTTCAAGGTTCTATATCGAAGTTTCGTTCAGGTGCACCTTTGGTAATAAATGAAGGAGGTCTAATTTTTCCTCCTAAAAAATTAACATAAGTTTTTGTAAAGGTAAAGGTGTGTTAGAAGATAATCCGTCTTCTAAGAATCTGAAGAATAGAGATCTCATTGATGTCAAGGAGCTTGCTGCTACTGATTTTTCTAAAAAGTCTTATGAAAATGATTCTGATTTCTATGGTAAACAAAATGCTTTCAAAAATGATACTGAAACTCTAAATGATGTAAATAGCAAGGAGGTTCAAGCTATGGATAATTCAAGGACAGAATTTTTGAATAATTTTGCTACTGAAGGCAATGAAGGCCAAATATTAAATGATATGGAAAATGTACGTGAATGCAATAACAGAGAACTTGGATCGTGCAATGAAACAGTTAATGTAATTTCTGAAACAACTCGTCCTATCTTACAACAAAATGGTTGGGCCAAAATGGAACATATCAAAGTAGCTCACCTTGATTTAGGTGATTTCAAATCTGAAGATGGTATTTCTGGATTGATGGTAATCTTTTTCAATGGGGAAGAAGGGAGTTTGGTAGAGTATGTGTTTGTATCAATCTAGACATGGCATTACCTAAAGGAACTTGGGTTGAAAGTCGCTCGGGCAAGTTCTATCAAAAATTTGAATATGAGAGACTCCCTAATTTCTGCTTCAGTTGTGGGAGAATTGAACATGATAAGTCCAATTTCTTTTTTAACACCTCTGCTGACTTTTCTGGTTCTATTAAGGAAGGGGAACATTCAAAGGCTATAAATGAAGAAAATTCCAACAACAACATTGTTTCTAAAGAGGTTACTAAAGATAATTTTGGCTATGGTCCTTGGCTTCAAGTTAATTATGGCAAGAAGAGGAGTTTGTTCAAAAATCAAGTTTCTCGGGACAAAGAAGCTGCTGGAAAAAAAATTTCAGAATCTATCTTTAAAAAACAAATCTGGAAGGAAGTCGAAGCTATGGAAATTCCTAATAAAGTGGTGCAGTTTTCTATTAAGAAAGGAGTCACTGAAGATGCTATTAAGGAATCTTCTAAATTGCAGCATCCAGAAATCTCTTCAGAAGTCATCATGGATAAAAGGTTAAATGTTCATAACTCTTATTTAATCTATACTAACAAATTCAGTTTGCTTGATGATCTGATTGAAGAAGGAGAAATCACACCAGCTGCATTGGTTGAAAACAATGCTTGTATAAATCTAGAAGAAGATTCTAATGTTACAGAAAAAGAAGTTATCAATAAGGAAGAGTTTTAAAGCAATTCTATGCCTATCAAGGATGGATGTCCCCCTATTATTAAGAATAAAGGCAACAAACAACTCAAAGGACTAGGTCCTATCAACTCTACTCCTAGAAGTAGAAGGGCTGAAAAACTCAACAAAGATAAGTTGGGGACTTAATCCCCTCTTATGCAATGAATTCATCCATAGCATTTTGGAATTGTAGAGGAGCTAGGAAGAGGAGAGCTTCTCTATACTTGAAGGAGATTGTAAAAGATTTTGGAGTTTTTTTCATTGGTTTATTGGAAACCAAAATCAATTCTTTTGAGAGAAAGAAAGTGGATATTCTCATTGGCACCGATTGGAACTTCTATTGTGTTCCATCAGAAGGTATATCTGGGGGCATCCTTGTGTTATGGAAAGGCAACATTGCCTCTTTTCAAATATTAGAATCTTCTTCACAATTCCTTGTGAGGGATTTGGAGATTCTCAATAAAGGTACTCAGAGGATTGCTTCAATCTATGGTAGTAAGGATGTTTATAGAAGAAGATTGCTTTTGGAAAGGCTAGAATTCTTTGCTAACAAGGAACTTCCTATGGTGATTGGAGGATATTTCAATTGCATCCTTTTAAGTGAAGATAAAAGGGGAGGGAAAAGATTTAAACTTTCCCTTGGATCCAAAGAAATGAAGACTTTTCTTGCTAATAATGACTTACATGAAGTTGGTTTTGTGGGACCAAAATTCACTTGGTGCGAAAACAAACAAGGGCCGGAACGTATCCTTGAAAGATTAGATAAGTGTTTTATAAACCCAGCCGCTACTACTTCATCAATCATCTATGTGTTAGGCACTTAGCACGTGTGGCTTCGGACCATTGTCCGATTATCTTGAACGTAATGGTTCATCAAACAAAGGAGAGGATCTTAAGATTTGAGGATGTTTGGGCTCAAAAAAAAGCTTCTATGGCTGTGGTGAACAAAGTTTGGAAAAAGAAATATAGAGGAAATGCAGCCAACATTTTGAATTGTAAAATGAAAAATTCAATCAAAGCCCTTTACTATTGGAGGAAATCTAAAATGCAGAATTTACTTTCTCTTAAAAAGGATCTTTTGATTCAAATTGAGAATCTTCAAAGGAAAGAGGCAAATGAAGTAAGTCTTTTGATTGAAGAAAGCTGGATGCTAAAGGCTAAAGTAGGAGAGTTCAACTCCACTCTTGCAAAACTTGATACTTGGTGGAAACAAAGAGCTAAGGTGAAATGGATGGTGGAGGGAGACCGGAACTCTAAATTCTTTCAAGAATTTGCTTCATCTAGAAGAGATGCTAACTTTATTTCCAAGATTAAGAATGAAGTTGGAGAAGTGGTAAAGGAACAAAAGCTTATTGAAAATGCTTTCATAAAACATTTTCAGGAGAAATGGAAATTCCGAAGATGCATTCTTGAAGATTGGCCTTCTTCATGGAGCTGTCTAGATGAGGAAGATAGAACTTCTTTAAACAAATCCTTCTCTATTGAAGAAATGGAAATTGTTATAAAAAATAGTGGTAATAATATCTCTCCAGGTGATTGAAGGTCAATGTGGATTTAGACAAGGATGTCCCTTGTCTCCTTATCTCTTCATCCTTTGTGCTCAATTTCTTTCTAATGCCTTCAAACAAAAAGCTGACTCATTGGGAGTTCGGATTTTTTCAAATGGGCCTTCCATTTCTCACTGGTTGAATGCAAACGACGTTATCATATTTTCAGAAGCTACCTTGAAGGCTACCAAAGAAATTAAATATATTTTGAGTAATTTCTGCAGTTGGACAGGTTTGTCTATCAACTCTATGATTTTCAGCAAACTTGTAAGAAGAAGAAGGAAGAAAGCCATTAGCCGATTGTTGAATTTAAAAACTGTAAATAAATTAACCTATCTTGGAGTAACTCTTAATTTGACAAGGTTAGTTAAACAAGACTTTCTTTTTATTATTAATACAGCATTGAAGATGACTAATATTTGGGGGAGTAAGATGATTTCTTTGGCTGGAAAAATTCTCTTAACTAAAACGGTTTTGCTTTCATTCACCACCTTTCATTGTACTAAATCTCTTGTGCATAAAAGTATTCTAGATGAGTTGGATAAGATTTGTAGAAATTTTATTTGGAACAAATCTAATGGAGGTTATGGTTTACACTATGTTAATTGGTTAACTATGTGTTTACCAACTAAATGGGGAGGTAGAGCTCTTCACTCTTGTTCTACTAAAGTTGGCCCAATGAGATCCAAATTGGCATGAAAATACATATATGAGAAAGATTCCTTTCTTCACAAAGTATTCTTCCCTAAATATGGAAATCTACTCGATAAGGTAGATTTGAAAAAATCTGGCTCTAATTCCTAGAAAATCTTGAAGATAGGTGGAAAATCATTAAGGCCATTTATTAGATGGAGGGTGGCAAATGGAAATGACATTGATGTATACAAAGATACATGGATCTTATACAAATGTTTGAATAAGTGGCCAACATTCATTTCTCCTCCAGAAGACAGCAGATTTCCTGTTTCCAACTTTTTAAAGAATGGAAGATGGAACGTGGAGCTAATGAGAAGGATTATGAACGAAGATCTTGTAAATCTTATTTTACAAACCATTAACCCGGTTAATAATGAAGAAGATAAAATGGAGCTATTTCTTTAGGGCAATGGTAGATCCTTATCAGCTATGGTGTTTGAAAATTTGGTAAAACATTCTCAATCAGATTATTACTAGAGATGGATAAAAAAAAGCAAAACTTAATCCAAAAGTGGAGACTTTTTGGTGGAGGATCTTTAATAATGGATTGCCTACCAATGATTTCCTGGAACATAGAAGATTGCAAAGGTTCAATCTTTGCCCAAGAAGCTGTAATGTTGCAGAAAACAGAGATCATTTGACAACAAATTTCCATAAGCTGAGGGAAGTTATTTCTCAACTCAAGGAATGAGGATTTTCTTTCAAAGAATTTCATTCCTAACAAGATTGCTATAAGCACCTTTCTATCCTAAATCCCTTTATGATTAATCTCTATTGTTCAGTGGTATATTTGGCATAGAAGTCTAGGAATAATCTAATACATAATGGGAAGGATGATAGCACATTGTATATTGCTTCCAATGCAATAAGCTTTGTTTCAATCTCTGTCCAAGGAATTAGTAAATACTCGGGTATATGGGATGTCAACTAATCTTCAAGGTTGTCTTTATCTCATTGGCACCCCCCTCCACCTGATTGGCTTAAAGTGAATGTGGATGCTTCTCTTCTCTCAAATTATAAAGCCAGAATTGCAGGTATATTTTGTGATCACAAAGGAAGATTCCTTCTAGCTTTTGGTAAACCGTATATCCATTGGGATATCTATTCCTTGGAACTCCTTGCTACTCAATCCATTAAAGAAGTGTTGAAGGATTGGATGTTTAAATACAAAGGTATTATCATAGAAGGAGAAAATCATAATGTCATGGAATTCTTGAAGATGGCCAAACTAAAGGAAAACACAAGGTATGAAGATACTTTTCTTTTTGGCGAATTCAATAACGTCATTTTCAATTGTGTTGATAGAAGTTGTAACAAGTTGGCATATTTATGTGCTAACTTTGGTGTGTTGATCCATTTTATTTGGGATGACATTACTATTAATAAGATTCCTTCTTAATTCATGTCATTGTTAAAGGAGGAATCTACTGTTTTTGGCTCTTTAGGATTGTAATAATTTCTTTGTTCCTTTTCTTTTAATGCAACTTTCTGCATTTCCCTCAAAAAAGAATTGCAATATTCATTTAAGTATTCTTGTGTATCTATTTGTAATTTAGATTACACATTCTTATTAACCATGTTGGGATTTGGATTATTGTTGCTCTTTAAATGTACAAGTTTTGGTTTTGCATGAATCCAAATCAAGTCCATAAGCCCATTGTCAACTTGTTCAAGTCCTTGTTCAAGTTTGAGTCCATGTTCAAATATGAGTCCAAATATAGTCCCCTACTTTCCTTTCAAATCAAGTCCAATTCGACTCTTCATCTGAATTTAAATTGGATTATTTATATTGCCATTTTAAATTCAATTATGATCTTTTATCAATGTATTTGAGTTTAGTTTAGGCCCAAGTCAAGATCCTTTGACTTTAGTTCATTTAGTTTTGATTTATCATCGTCCAATGTATGAGTTCCATGTGGTCTTTTTGAGTTCAAATTTAGCCCAAATCGAGTCCAAGTCTCTGTAAATTCAAGTCCACATTCAAGTTTAAATTTGGTTGTTCAAAGTTCAAATTTATTGATATTTGAATTCATAAGTTATGTCATCCTTTAAGTTCAATCAATTCCAAGTCCTCCGATTTAGTGAAAATTTTGGCAGCTTACCGGCGTTTTCCCCGATTAGGGAAAAACCAAGAGTCATAGCCTGCCCATCACGTCAAAAAGACGCGCATGGTCGGTGTTATGAGACACCACAGCCATAGTTTTCTTCCCCCACCATGCCAAGAAAGACGTGCATATAAAATATATTTTTGTTATGGGAAATGATGTTTGATCTGATTTGGATCGCCCGAATCAGATAGAGAATTTGACAAGGAACATGTTTTTTATGTAAGGGTCCAAGAGAATTTTGGATTGCGTTGCATTGCTCTTTCTAATTTCTAATTTTCACATAATTACTGTGTTTTGAACTTTTTCCCTCGGCCTCTATCATGTCTGATCATGCACTGAGAATTGTGTTACGGCTTGCATCAAATTATTAGTACCTCTAATATAATTTTAATCATCAAACGAGCTCATTATATCGATGGACTCATCGAATCAACTATTTTATCATTGTCACGATCTATTATCATGATGTATTCATTGAATTATATATAGGGTCATAGAACACCACGTATTAGTTCTCATGTGATAATATTTGAGAAGGGCTTATTTGAGAGAAGTGCTGGTTGGAAGTATTAGTCACCCTTTCTTATAGAGCTGTCCGTCTAAAATTAAGTAGTTTGGGTAGGTTGTTTAGGGTTTAGGATGAACGTCTTTAATCAATTGCTGAAGCTCACGATCAATAATATCCTATTTTTATAGGGTACATAACAAGTGAATAATTGGTGATGTGATCATTGTGGTTTGAGATGTTAGGCCTGTAGTTACACTCGCTTTCTCATGCACTCATAAATGGGTGTGGCAACCTTGATCATCAATCTCAAATTGTATTTAGGGTTTAGGGTTTTACAAGAAAGCAATATTGTTCAATAACTTGGGCCAATATCTCACGTATACTCTTTAAAACAATTCTAATTATAAAATGCGAGCTCCAGTTATCGTAAACATTTCTTGAGCTATACAAGGTTATTTAGTGTTTAGGCTTTAGTTGAGAACAATAATAATCCATATGTTGGAAGCATCCACATTAATGATGGTGGTATGTTGAAGTCTAATAGCGCTAATATTGGAGGTATAGTAAGATGTTATTTAAGTTTCAGGGAGGCATTGGAAGCTCATGGTGACTATTACTTCTTTTCCAAATATACAAGTGACTTTAAGAAAAACCCTTAATCACTCATACTTACTAGGTTTGCTCCATTTCAATCTTAGGATAAACTTCTTCCAAACTCATCTTTTATCAGTCTCAATGGACAGTCAATAGTATGAATATCCAAACCTTCTTCTCATTTTATCATTTTCTTGTTAATGCAATGTAATTGAATATCCAAACCTTACCCTCTCTTCTCGCTTGCCTTCTCAAACAAGCCACAACATTTGGGGTAGGAAATGGCTTAAGATTTCAGATTTAATATATATAAAAATATAGTTAGTGGCCCAGTGTTGCACATGCAGACCCAGCATCACAAGTTCAATTTCAAATTATTATATAACAGAGACTCCAATATCATAATGACATTTTCTGGCACTGCTTTGCTCTCCAGCTTGGCATTGTAGTGCTCAAAAGCATAGCGTCGAAGCACTGCATTCCAAAAAAAATATATTTTTTAACACTTCTTAAATTTTTTTAATTATTATAATCTATCCACCTTAGAAAATTGTTGCTCTTAACTTTTTTACGGACACAAACAAACCAATGAAAATAAATTCAATTGGTAACTTCATCAAAATAAATCAATACAATTCAAAACTAAATCAACTCAAATTCATTCAAAAATCAACAAAATAGTACTAATCACTTATCATTCATTGTATTCAAATAATCACAAGTACAATCACAAACAAATGCATATTAATCAATCAACAAGCAATGAAATACTAATCAATTAAAATTAAATGCATAGGATTAAAAACTCTACCAATGGATCCTCAAGGTGCATCCCTATCATGTTGTTCGATCAAACTATAAACTTCAGGAAATATTTGCATCCGTGTTGTTGAAGTAATCTATACAGGTTCTAGTGACCTTCAACAATTCCTTATTCATCTGTCCTACTCGCATACCCTTCAATATATCTTCCAAATCCAACGATCCTTTATCGATAACCCTGCATAGATTTTTCTCCTCTAAATCTAAATCCTATTCCCTATCACTATATCGGACAATAAACCAACCATCTGGTGTCATCATTGTCCACATCTGAAACATTATCCAATCATTAGAAAACAAAGTCCTATATATCTCCTCTCACATTCGGCACACTATGATATGCTTCCCACGCTCACCTTAGATCCTCTCCTGTTGTTTGAAAACTTACTCCTCTTTTCATGACTATCTCTCCTAGGTATATCATCTCCTAGTTATTTCCTACTAATATCATATATAAACTATGGAATAGCCAAATCATTCTGCATCAGTCTTGCTCTCTCTTCTAGTTCTAAAAATTCCTAAATTCTCACTGATACGAGCAAATGCTTCAACTCATCTTTTAAGCCCCAAAAAAATCTATAACATTTTTCCTCTATTACACTAATCAATTATGGAGCAAACATTGCTAGTGCACTAAATTCAATTTCGTAATGCATCATTGTTATGTTCCTTTGCTCTAATCTCATAAAAGCTTCATGCATTTGTTTGGGTTGATAGAGGTACAAACCAGTCTCTAAAGATAGCAATAAATTTTTCCCAAGCAATCTCTATATTCATCTTTCCTTAGAATTCCTCTCTCTATTATCTTATCCACCATCACTCAACTTCTCCTCCATATAAAAAATTGTAAGTGGTACTTTTTTATGCTCTAGACACTACATGCTATCAAATATCTTATCATCCCTCAGTAACCAATCTTCTATTGCATGTGGCTCTATGGCTCCCTTGAATAATGAGGACTTCAACTTATGGAACATCTACAAATATCTATCTTTTTAGTTTCCTTGCTCCCAGTTTGTTTACATTGTGCAAGTTGCAACAAACTATCATAACATATTAGAACTGCTGCAACACTTTGTCCATTCCATGTATCCTGATAGTAGGGCCCATCTATCCACTGATATAACTCTCTTTCCTAATTAATTAACACACAAACTAAACAAATATACATATTCAAATAAAACAATCAAAAGCAAAAATGAAAATCCATACCACCCTATTATTACCCCCTCATAATTAATTCATATAGCTCTTGTTACAATTTAAGTCTTCGAGCAAAAAAAAAGTCTTCAAGCAACCACTCTGATATCAAGTTTGTCATGCCCTAAGATCAAATTTAGAAAAATTATATATTTTAAATATCTTAATTAACAATTAGAGCTTCTATAATTCATCAATAGTAAAAAATGATTAAAATCATATACATTAAAATATATTTTACTATTCATTCACCAAAATTTTATTTACACTAGCTGGAAGATCACTTACAATTCATACTATATCTCAAGCTCCTAACTATAAAGAATAAATAAAATATAAAATAAAATAAATGTAAAAATTATAGATCTCAATCTGCATCACTACACACAAACTTAACCCTTTCTCTGACCTGAAATCAATAAAACCTCTATAATGAGATTACAAAGCCCAATAAAAATCCAATACATAACTAAAGGTATTAATACAACACTCAATAATCAATATGCATGATCTTCTCTATCAAAAAAATTAATAGCATTCAATATTACCAATGATCAGTCATCACTAGTACTATTGAATATGATCAATAATAAAAAAATAACAATCATTACACTTAAATCTATAAATCAGAATTTATGCAAGACTATAAAAGCATCGGTAATCTATAATAGTAATTAGTATATGTATAAGTAGGACAATAAAAGTGGTAAAATAATAGATCCGTACAATAAAAAGTAACTCATAAGTATTGAAATCATATATAAGTCTACAGATGAATCATAAGTATATAGGTGTCAATTTCAATATCATCGATCTTATCTATCTTATATATTATACAATTAATACATGTATGCACACCCACTACTAATATTTTTATAAATATATATACGTTTATATATAGTTCAGCAAGGCAAGATATCCAACTTTAATGTGGTGTTTCAATCTCTTTATTTGTATTCATTGCATCATTATATCATTATCATTATCATTATCTTTCATCTTTATCATTATTATTATATGTGGCTTTCCATAATCATTAAGAGTCAAAGTTAGATATCCATCGGCATAATTCAAACATCAATTATAGGCTACAATCGGGACCACACTACAAACCATTTTTAAAAGAATGTCCATCGACCCACCATCCTACAAAGAATATTATATTTTAACTGTCAATCCCAATTAATTATAGTATTAACAGACAGCCTTCCTTGCATACATATACATACAATAGTTATTTCATCTTAGTGGTTCCAATAAAATGCATTTTAATATATGAAATACAAATCTATTAAATAGAATAAAAACTATAAAGCAGCCTATAGCTTCGAAAAATCGTAACGCCTAGTTTACTCTATGAAATTTAGTAATATTATAATCAAAATATCCACACAATTCATATCTATCACATATAAAAAGTTACATGTTAAAAACTTGATAAATTATAAGATTTTTTTTTCTTTTTCTTTTTTCAAGAATTTAAATTAGTAAAAACAAAATTTTTGAAAAATGATGTTAGGTAATTACAACGATCAAAAGAATTTTCCTAATTGAAGCAATAGACAAAAATTACAAAATTTTGTTTTCTCTCTCCTCTTCCTCTCCCTTTCCATCTCTCCTCCCTTGCCTTCCTGAATAAGCTATGATGTTGGTGGATGAAATGGCTTAGGATTTTTTATTTCAAATATATAAAAACATATCTAGTGGCCTAGTGTTGTAGGGCTTAGACCCATGCATGTCGCAACGTCACATGTTGAGTTTCAAATTATTATAGAAAAGAGACTCCAATGCTACAGTGGAATTTTCTAGCATCATTGTGCTCTCCAATTTAGCATCATAGAGCTCAAAAACACGTCTTCAAGATGCTACAATTCAAATTTTTTAATACTTTTCATAATTTTAGGTTATTACTGCTACATAATTCATAATCAATTATTAGTAATCAAGTTGGCAGTTATCCATAAGCTCTAACAATCATATACCGAATAGTAATAAAATAATTTATATAATATCTTATTTCATTAATATGCCTGTTATTTTTATATGCATGTTATAAATTATTTATGCTAAACATGTATATAATGTAAATTATATGATTCATATATATTAAATATCTTTGTATCAGTTCTATCAAATACTTATATCAATCATAACATATATCTTATGTGAATCATGTCATATCAATTATATAATTTATCATACCTATATTCTTATTATATGCATATGCAAGCAATGTAAGCAAGATAAGTCATCTAGCTATCTATGATATTTGTATGTATCTAGTCTTGTAAGCCAACCTTATAGGAATCAATCTAAATCATATCAGTCTCATTTCTAAGAATTAATCATATCACAAGTCATTTAGGTCAGTTAGCATTCATATCAAAAGTTTTCTCTTCATGTCCGTCAGCATATCATATAATATCAATTTGTCTCCTTATGTATCCCATTTTATATCATTTATGATTAAACTATAAACTTTATTTTAAAGGAAAAATCAATGGCCCACCCTCTTATATAGGGTAAGATATATTCAACTAATTTGAATAAGTCAATTATTTATGGCCAGCAATTTTTATATGGAAAAATTTCACATTATATATAACATAGTACTTAAGTAATATTATGCTTAATGTTTAGTTTATTGCATCAATTTAGTGCATATAAAAACTTTTATATTAACCATGACTATTGGCACTCATAAGAAAAATTTGAAAACTCATTTTCACATGTATATGATCATAATAGATCAGTTCATAAAGACTAACTTTCCAACATTTAATGGGATAGTTGAGCCAATAGAATTTGATGTATAGCTTAATGAGATAGAAAAGAGACTTCATGGAATTAAATGTCTAGAGGACTGAAAGATAGACATGGCTGCATTTCAACTACGTGAAGGTGCTGATGAATGGTGGGAATGCATATGGCATAATAGCTTTGGAGCATGTGCATTAATTCCTTGTGAAGAAATTGAAATATTGTTTCTAGAGAAATATTTTCCTTTGGAAGACCGATCAAATCTAAGTAACGGTTTGAGGAAGCTCAAGCATGAAACAAAATTAGTCCTAGAGTATGAGACATTTTGCTAGAATTATCATATTTGTATCATCTATTGGGAAACATGAAGATTAAAAATTTTACAACTTCCTATTTGGCATGAGAGAATATATTAAAAGAAATTTATCTATAGTGAAGTGCACTACATTCAAAGAGCTAGTTGATTGGGTGATTCATATAGAGATAGAGATAATGCTTGTGATGAAAAAGCTATTGGAAAGCGAAAGACAACAGATAGTCAACCACCTAGAAATTCACAAAAGAAACAGCATAAGAGCCATAGGGGAAGAAATCCAAAAGTAATCCTTGTTGCATACACTAAAGAAAATTTCATTCAGGAACTTATAATTTGGTCATTAGGAAGTGCTTTAACTACCACAGCATCTAAAATAAAGCTAAAGATTGTCCGCTCAAAGCACCAGATCAAGCGAATCCTTTAGCTAATTTAGATAATTTCAGGTATTCGCATCAGCATGGGTGGCAAAAATTGCAAGAAGGATGCTATTACAAGCATAATGAGATAGGGAAAGGAAAAAAAGTATTATTCTCAATCCGAACAACAATCCTTGCAAGTCCCAACATCTCAGTTGTACCAGCAACACCTTATTTCCTAGTATCAAACACCATGACCTCTAGTACAGGAGCAGCCCAGATAGGCAATCCCCCTTCATGTCTTCACCATGATGCAATAAGAGGCCTGTGAAGCTCCTGATGTGGTTACAAGTATTATTTCTCTTTATAAGCATCTAAGAAAGGTTTTGTTTGATTCGAGGGCATCACATTCATTCATATTAAATAAGTTTACATCAACTGCATCAGTGTCTCAATTGAAATCTCACTTATCAATTATGATGCCATCTAGAGCATCTATGATAGTCACTTAGTGTGTTCAAGATTGTGACAATATAATCAATAATATGTATATGTCTGCAACTCTTATTCAATTTCATTCCACTAGCTAAATTTGATGCAGTATTGAGAATGGAATGGCTATTTAAGAATCATATTATAATTGATTATTACAAGAGAAGGGTAAATTTTCATATACCCAGTGTGTCAGCCTTAAACTTTTGTGGTACAAGAGGAGTCTTGTCCTATCTTATCTTATATCTACAATTAAAACCCATAAGATGATTTATCATGGGTTATCTTGCTCATGTAATGGATTCCAATAAACTAGGTCATAGTTTATATAGTTTCCTGATAGTTAAAGAGTTTACAAATGTATTCTTTAATTATTTGTCTAGCTTGTCTTCTAATCGTGCGATCAAGTTCACTATAGATCTAGTACTATTTACGACTCTAATTTCTAAAGCACTGTATCATATGTCAACAGTCGAGTTTCAAGAATTATTGGATAAGGGATTCATTAGATCTAGCATTTCACCTTAGGGAGCACTAGTCTTGTTTGTGAAAAAGTAAGATGGAAGCATGAGATTTTGCATTTAGTATAGAGAGATAAATGAGGTCGCCGAGAATAATAAGTATCCTCTATCTCATATTGATGACCAATTAGACTAGTTGTAAGGCTCTTTTGTCTTTTCCAAGATGGACCTTCGTTTGAGATAACATCAACTGGAAATCAAGAATGAAGATGTGTTGAAGATAGCTTTTCAATCTTGATATGGCCACTATAAGTTTTTAGTCATACCCTTCGAGTTGACTTAAGCCCCTACTGCTTTTATGGATATGATGAATAGAGTTTTCAACTTGTGCCTAGATTGATATGTGATAATATTCATTGATGATATTCTGATCTATTCTCATACTGATGAGGAATAAACCATGCATCTTAGGAATGTATTAACTATTCGTTAAAATAATAAGCTTTATGCTAATCTTACAAAGTTTGAGTTTTGGCTTCGAGAGGTGGCATTTCTTTGTCATATTATTAGTGAAGTTGGAATTTTTGTGGATCTTGCTAAGGTTAAGGAAGTAATGGATTGGCCGAGACTAAGAGACATCACCGATATTCATATATTTCTTGGCCTAGCTGGTTATTACTAATGTTTTATGGAAGGCTTTTCAAGTATTGCAGCCCCACTGATTAGGCTGACCTAGAAGTCTGTCAAGTTCAGATGGTTTGATACATTCGAATAGAGTTTTAAAAAGCTCTAGAGTTTTTTGGTGTCTACTCCTATTCTTAACATTCCTTCTTTTAGACCTATATTGATGCTTCACATTAAAGCTTGGGTTGTGTTTGAATGCAGCACAATAAAGTGATAGCCTATGCATCTAAGCAGCTTAAAGTGCAAGAAAAGAATTACCCTTCACATGAATTGGAGCTAGCTGCGGTTATTTTTACACTAAAGATCTGGATGAATTACCTTTTTGAGTTCATTGTGAGGTTTTCACTTATCATAAGAGCCTGAAATACATTTTTACTGACAAGGAGTTGAACTTAAGGTAAAGGCAATGGCTTGGGTTGAAGAAGGGTTATGATTTGCAGATTCAGTATCATCTAGGCGAAGCTAATGTGGTGGAAAATACTTTAAGAAGAAAGTCTTCATTTTATACATCTTGGATAATAACTCGGGAGATGCAGTTAGTGCATGAAATAGAGCAACAACAGCTTGAGATAGTATTGTTGTTTGTGATTTGTTGGTGGATTTTTGAAAAAGAGGTTTTGAAAAATATTAGTTTTCTTTGGGGACTTTAAAAATGATGTTGAATTTTAATTCTAAAATTAAACGACCCATTGGAAAAGGTATATCACATCGGGAGGTGAAAATAAAATTTCAAAATGGGGTTCATATTTTAGAATTGCAAATCGATCTTGAATATTGTAACCTGATCTAAGAGAGAACTTCGTGTGACCTCGAAGGGTTAGAACAAAGTTCAACCAAAAATCTAGCTACGATAATCAAGAAGTATGATCGTTAAGCTCATATCCAAAATTTTATTAACAAAAGATATATCTCTCCGAAGAGAGAGAATATCGTTTGCTATTAATTCCTCGAATATGATGATAACGATCGTCAACGATTTAAGTTTTCCAAAGAAAGTCAATTGAGTTTTGAAAATTGATGCGGGTTCTAAATCTCCTACGAGCGAAAGTCCTCGTAGTTAATTACATCGTATGAAATTGAAATTTCTTACGAATACTCACGATTAAAATGATGGCAAATTTTTATTAAAATATCTGGTATGAATGATATCAAAGAAATTAAATTTTATAATTTCAAGTGGGAATGGATCGAGATTGAGTAGTTATTTTCATAATCGAGGGAAGATGAGTATGGGACACTTTGATATTTTGAAACAATCCAGAAGTGTCCCAACTTAAACTAAGTGTTGGGCTTTATGTTTTGGATTGAAAGAAGATTTAGTTTAAGTTAAGCATTTTATTAGAAATTTGGGATTATATTTCTAAAGGTTGGGGTCTTATGATTCAAAATTTGCCCCGATTCCTAAATCTAAGTTTAGATACTAGACCACAGTAGTCCGAACCTAACTAATGCAATGCAAAACTTGGAGTTACCTAGGCCTGGATTGGGGAGCCAGCTAACCACCTAGTCGATTTTAAATACATGAGTCTGGTCATTTTATGAATGAGTGGTAGGGCCATTTTTATTAAGGTTCTGGAGAGCTAGGACCAACACCTAAAGATTGTCCTAAGTGGCCTCATTACTTATGTTGGGTGAGAAAATGCTACAGATAGACACAATTAAAATTTAAACTCTTTTAAATATATTTCTATTGTAATGCATACTAGCCGAAATACTCAAATCATATATGCTTGAAATTTTAAAAAGACTTGAAAATAAGTTTTTATAAGACTAGGCTTCCCTAGGTTTAGAACCTTAATCTCATAGGTCGGATTATCTGAACTCTACCCGCAGGCAAGGAAGTGTCTAAAATAAATAAAGAAGAGTGCAATAATATGCATGTGACCCAGGGGTGATCCCTAGCTAATTACCTAGATTTGTTATCTTTCTATGTTACTTATTTTCTAAAATTTTAAATTTTGATTACGAGTATAAAATTTTGCACACCCTCATGAGCCTCACGTATCCAGGCTAAAATAAAGGGTGGCACACAAACATTAAAAAACTAGAAAAAGAATGTAATCTTATAGGCAATCAAGTCAACACATTAATATAATTAAACTAATTAATAAATATCCGTAGGTAAACTACCTTACTTATTACAACCCATGGTCTACAGAAAGTAAAGTGATTGGGCACCACTAACAACAACCCGGATTCTAATCCTAATAAAAATGCAAGTGATTTTAAGTGGGATACTCTTTGTCTTCAGTTCTTCAATCTTTCCTCCTTCGGGCTCCTTGGATTCTTCGTAGTTGGCTACCAAAAAGAAAAGAGAACTCTTCCCTTGAGGGGGAGGTTACTATTTTCTCTTTGGCCAGGAAGAGGTGGTCCATATTTGGACTTTCAAATAGGAAAGGACTATCCCCCAAAGGAGTATCTTTTCCTTTTTTTTGAATCCAAGCTTTGGACCTATGTATCCCAGACTAAAAGTTCAACTTTCACAACTCGATACTCTAATGAATTATATATGTAATGATAAAAATTCTAGGCTCTTCTACAAGATTATTCTAAGCATATATATATATATATATATATATATACATTAGTAACAATCAGGGTTGATTATATTGATTCAGTTGGTTAGACTTACAGAATTCTGGACTTTTAATGAATTATCGAGTTTTTTTTTTTATTTAATAGAATTACCTTAATATGTTAATTAAGGGTTAAATGTTAACTTTTAAAATTAAAGTTAATTTTGAAGACTATAGATTTTTAATAAATATTAGGACTTATGATGAGTAGTTAGACTATTAGCATGTTTAATTTGGAGTTTTTTACAAAATGTTATGAATTTTTGAAGTTTTAAGCCTATATTTTGACTTAAATTTTGACTAGATTCTTGACTTTTTTACTTTAACTAAAATTTGAATGTTTGATATTTTACAAAATACTAAATTTTAATTCAAGTTAGTGGCCTTTGATTTTGATTAAATTAGATTTTCTAGAATTAATTATAAATTTTTAAATTTTCTTAATTACTTAATTTTTTTTAAATTGGTTAATTAGGAGGGTTTTAGTATTTTGATCCAAATCAACCCTAAACTGCATGAAATCACCCACAAAGATCAGAAATAATCGAAGGGGGTAATTTCAAGTTTATAATTTTTTTTGGAACTTTTAAAGATTTTTAATTAATTATTATGATTAATTATTAATTTAACTTAAAATTGGAATTAAGGTGAAATTAAAGGTTATCTGATAGTATTTTGATTTTTTAATAGATTTAGGGTTTGATTAGGGTCATATAAAGTGCTTATATAGTTTTTTGGATTTAATATGAATTTTTTATGAAATACTTAAGGCTCAAGGTCAATTCTTGAGAAGAATTTTGAAGCTCCTAATTGGTGGGCCAAATGGGCACCAAATCCAGTGAAATTTGGACCATGAGATCACCTAATATCAAGGTTCAAACACACTAAATTTGAGCTCAAATGGAGCTATTTAAGGTGTCTTAGTAAATGTGATCACTAAGTCACCAAAGAAAAATCCTAGGGTTGGATTGGGTTAAAATCAGTGGCCCTAAACTCCATATGCTAATCATCACCATCACACCAAAAATCAATTCCTAATTTTTATTGGAAAGATCATGGCTCCAATTTGAATTTAAGGGTCAAACCATGACCCTTGAAACCAAATTTGCATGAAAGTGCCCTTAAACACATCAAACAAGGGAGGGAAAATTTAGACATGCCAGGGACATGTCTAAATTCACTCTTCCAAAGTCCCAAGCCCTAGTGACTTAAAATTAATAAATAAATACAATAATGGATATAACATTCAAATTGAAATTAAGACTTCAAAAATACACATGCAATTAAGGCTTAGAACCATAAGGCTTATGTAGATCTCTCTACGATATTTCCAATGCGTCTAAGAACACCTAAAATGATCAAGTAGATTGAGAGATATGAATTTTTGAAGTTTCTCATAATTTTTTGTGAAATTCACCCCTAATTACCTAATCAGCCAGTGCTTTACACACGGCGCCTTCTGCTTGATGGGGCAATCATTAGCGGTTGACTGGATAATGATTGGATTAATCATAGCCGTCGGATGAGAAATCGGACGGCTTGGATCAAACAGCTTTTGAAACCATGGGATCTAATCTAACCCGTTGATTGAAATCAATGGCTAGGATTGTATCTTCAACCTCCCACGCGAACCTGAAGCCGTAGAGCTATTCCGGTGTGATTCAAATAATCTTGTCGATAAATTTGTACCAAACTTCATAGGAATGGTCAGGACATTACGAACCGTCAATCCAATGGCCAAATTCTGCCAGTTTGATGGTTTGCTTCAGACTTGACCACCACTACCTAACTATGAGCTTGGCATAAGGTTTTTACTGCAAAGAAGGTCTCAACGGATGAGCTTCTCTATCTGGAAGCTTCATGGGATGAAGACGAGGATATCTCCTTCAAACACTGGGATAAGAGGATGGTCAGAGGTACAACTTCGAGTAGACCATAGACGTATTTCATCGGAGCTCTCTCAAATGGATGGACATGAGCAGCTAGGAGACTGGGAAACGAGATAGGAATGTCGAGGGAGCTCTGGGGAGTGATTTCAAAAGCTTGCACGTGAATGATTTCCCCTGGAATAAGCTGCCCTATTCAGCTCACTCCTACAACCATGGATGGCTGGGATTGACTAGATAAGGCTTTGGATGGATGCCAGGTGAGAGGGGACATCCTCCTAGAGGGATTGTGCACCTAAAGCAAGCAAGCCCAGCCTTTGGAAGGCTTTGAGTTAGGCTCAAAGTAAGGGGGACCACCAGAGTTCATTTTATACTGGTTTTGGCCAACTCTAGCCAGGGTCTAGGTCGGGTTGACCTGAAAAGGATGATGGGGATGTGGTGAGCTTGAGTGTGAGCTTAATTGAACTTAGGGGAGCCTCATTCAATAGGATGGCTGGGGTTAACCCAAATCTACTCGGTTTGGGTCAAATTGGGCTTGACCTAAGTTAAGCTAGACCCTGGGTTCGATGTGAGAGGTGGGTCTAGGTTTAATGCACCCAATACAAGTGGAAATTGGGTTTGAATTGGCATGAGATGGGAGATGGCTCGGGTCAATGAGGATTTGGACACTTTGGGCTAGCTTAGATGTTGACCCAAGTCAACCCATGGGCTGGGCTGGCTAGGGAAGATGTGTTGGACCTAAGGACACCTAGTGGAGGTGTTGGATAGGTTCAATTGAGCTTAGGGTGGGAGTTGGCTCAATCCCAAGTGGATTTGGAAACTTTTGGTTAGCCTAAATCTTGACCCAAGTTGACCCAAGACTTGGTCTGGCTAGGGAAGATGCATTGGGTCAAGGGAGACCCAATGTCACCATTAGATGGGTTTAATTGGGCTAGGATTGAAAAATGGCTCAAGGGGAGCCTCTCTTTGGTCACTTGGGTCAAGCCAAATGGCTAACCCAAATGATCCCATGGCTTGGGTCTCCAAGAGGGGGGTTTCTTAGAGACCTTAGGGGTCACCCCATGGGTCTAAATGGGATTGAGATGGTTTTAGTCAAAGGGTTTGAATGAATAGGGGTGTATGGGAGGTTTGGTCAAACTTGGTTGACTTGGTCAACCAAGTTGACCTAGGACCAAGAGTTGGGTCCATTGAATTAAATTTGATCACATGAACTCAATGGGAGTGGTCATATGCCAAGAAGAGGGCATTTGGTTTGAAATGGTCATTTGATCCCTAAGGGAGCACCTTAGTCAACCATGGTTGACTTGATCAACCAGGTCAAACCAAAGTGTGGGTTTGGGTCCAATGTGTTCCTAATGGTGTTTAGGTTCCATTGGAATTGGTTTTGAGGGTTGGATTGAGCTTAAGGGGAAAGTCCAAAAACCCTTTAAAATGGTATTTTGGTCATTTTAACCCCTTAGTTAATTTTTGGTCAAATTGGATCAAAAATATGTAGAGTGTTAATCAATAGGTTCTACATTCATGAGAATCATGACCGAAATTCTCCGACCGTTCTTGGGTAAGTCCTACATTGTCTATTTTTATGATATCTTAGTATATAGTAATGACTGTCATCAACACTTAAAGCATTTGAGAAGTCTCTTTAAAGTGTTACAAGAACAAAGGTTAAAGTGTGAAATTGCTGTAGACAAAGTCTATTTCTTAGGCTTTATGATCTCAGCAGATGGCTTGTCATTGGATCAAAAGAAAATTTCTACAGTTGTAGAGTGGCCGACACCCAAATACTTTTTTGAAGTAAGGAGCTTCCATGGCCTAGCTAATTTTTATAGGAAATTCATCAAAAATTTCAGTATGATCCTAGCTCCCATTACCGACTGTCTTAAATAAAAAAAAAAATTTTTTGGCACGCCGAAAATAGCAAAGCTTTGAGGCAATACAACAAGCATTAAGTTCAGCTCCAGTTCTAGTCCTACCGCAATTTGATAAGTTATTCACAGTCGATACAGATGCTTCATCAATTGGCGTGGGAGTGGTTCTATCGCAAGATGGTAGACCAGTCGCATATTTTAGCGAAAAACTTTGTCCCGCAAGGCAAAAGTGGTCAGCTTATGAACAAGAGCTATATGCGATAGTTCGGGCGCTTAAATAATGGGAGCAATATTTGTTGCACCAGGAATTCATATTATGTAGTGACAATAAGGCACTACAATTTATTAATATCCAAAAATTGGTTAATATAATGCATGTCCGTTGGCTTATATTTTTACAAAGGTTTTCATTCAGTATTAAGCACAAATCGGGCACTAATTAACAACCGTGTGGCTGACGCCCTCAGTCACAAAAGGAGTCTTCTTGTTCAATTATAAAGTGAGATTATCGGTTTGGAGTGTCTTAAAGACTTGTATAGTGAAGACCCAGACTCTGGCAACATTTGGCTGCAATGCCAAAGTGATGAAAACAACAAGGAGTATGTTATAAGGCATGGATATCTATTCAAGAAAAATCGACTCTGTATTCCTGTATCGTCCTGGAGACAACAGTTGGTACGTGAAGCGCATGGGGGTGGTTTGGCAGCTCATACAGGCAGGGAAAACACCTTACGGGTGTTGCAGGATCGTTTCTTTTTTGCCTTGCTTGTGACGGGATTTCTTCCGACTAGTCGACAGTTGTCAAATTTGCTAACAATACAAAGGAGGAGCTCAAAACACAGGCTTGTATATGCCTTTGCCAGTACCGGATTCCATATGGGAAGATCTTAGTTTGGACTTTATTTTGGGCTTACCGAGGACCAAGCACGAAAACGACTCCATCTTGGTGGTCATCGATCGATTTTCGAAGATGGCTAACTTCATTTCATGTAAGAAAACCGCAAACACTATGCATATTGCCAATCTTTTCTTTAATGAAATTGTCAGGTTGCATGGGTTGCCGAGGAGTCTCACATCCGACCGCGGTGTGAAATTCATAAACCATTATTGGCAAGAGATGTGGAAGAGACTGGGCACGGACATTCGCCTGAGTTCAGCATATCATCCTAAAACCGACGGCCAAACTAAGGTTGTTAATCGAACCTTGGGTAATATGTTGAGATGCCTTGTACAGGAGCACCCGAGACAATGGGAGGAAGTCTTAGCTAAAGCTGAATTTGCTTATAATGCAATGACGAATAGATCCACTGGTAAACCACCTTTTAGCATTGTCTATACCAAGGCACCTAACATCGCTCTTGATCTTACTGTGCTACCGAAGTGCAAATCGGCGGCCGCCGCTTCCTTCATGGGGCGCTATACGGAGATGTTGGAGAACGTTCGTCACCAAATTATTAAGGCCAATCAACACTACAAGGAAGTTGATGATGCTCATGAGAGACAAAAATTGCTGAATGTAGGCGACTTGGTCATGGTGCGCCTACGACGTGAGCGATTCACGCCGAGATCTTATTCGAAACTAGCCCGTCGCAAGATTGGACCTATCCCTATTATTTCAAAGATAATGATAATGCCTACACAGCTGCACTGCCACCCGACTGCAACACAATTCCTACTTTCAATGTAGCAGACATTTGGGAATATACACCTCCGGATGACACTGTGGTTGCCATAAGCTCGTCGGAGTCGAGCTTTTCCAAAGATGGGGAGGACTGATGTGGTGCAGGTTACTGGGGGGGAGTATCTCACCGTCCCTAACTAACTACTCACTCTCCACTACCCTTTTTACTATTTCTGTTTAGACCGTACTATTAGACATAATAGTTACTTTATGCTGTTATGGAAAAGAGTATAATACATATAGGAAAACACAGGAGAATTAGGGTAGACTGTTTTTTTTTTCTCTCTAATACAGAAATATGGTTTCTTCTTCACAGGACTAGTGTTCTGTTTTGTTCTCTTGCTGCATCTTCCTTCAGGTCCTATAGCATTGCAATTGTTGCGAAGGGTTGCATTAATAATTATGATTGATTGGAGCCATTAGGTAAGCGTTGGTTTCATAAGAGTTGAGTTTTTGGCTTGTCCTTTATGAGAGCCATGAAAAATATCATTTAAGCAATAAAGGAGGAGAAGCGTCCAAATAGTTGTGGTCAATTAACAATGTTAAAACTATTTATGTAATGATATAAATATCTTCTGTTACATATAAAACAATTTTTATTATGGCACGGGTGTGTAAATTCAAACACATCTCTTTTTGGCTTTTGCATTAATGATGTATTATTGCGGGAGACAATTTTATTCAAATGTCTTTTTTTTTCTTATAAATGTAAAAAAAGATTCATAGCATGGTCGTTCCATAAGTTTTTGCTGGTTGTCAACTATCTAATATAATCATTCATTTTTTCCTCATGATATCTATCGCATAATTTCATGTTTATTAACAAAATAATTTCTCATATATATATATATATATATATATATATATTTTAAACAAACGAGATCAATTATCTACAGCAACCAATATCAAACTAGGCAATGAGCAAGGTGTAGATAGGATGGTGGACAAAACAACATCATGCTACAATGTTCTATTCAATGATTTCTACATAAAGCATATGGTTCCTTTAGCCCTTTTTGTCCGACACTTTAAAGGAAATTCTCTTCAACTAATTTAAATTTGTTATCATTATTGTGGACTAGTGTAAAAGCATGATGATAGTCCAGAAGAATTTTGATGGTTGTTGAGAAGAAATCCAAAATTGGTAAGAACCGGTGTTTAGGAAGAACATCGTCAATGGAGAAGGACATCGGTGGTTGGGAAGAACGTCGGTGGTGGAAGAAGGTGAGCATATTTATAATTTTTTGATAGTGAAATGACTTGTAAATATGGAGAAGATCAAGGTCAAGTCATGAGTGTTTTAAGTGGGCGGCCTATATCGACTCCCTCGATCATAGACTGTTGATTTAGAATTTAAGTGGCTTAAGGATATCAGAATTTGATGATCTTGGGCTCGTCGAATTAGTCTTGTCGAACCATTCGATTCTCGTATAAGCATGTCATACTTGATGATCATTTAGTTATCCAATTAATATTTTGAAGCCTCATGTATGCTTTGGACCCTTGATTTGAACTTATTTGGGCTCGGATTGGATTGATTTTTTTGTCTTTGAGTTTGTCTCTTCGAGATGTTCACTTCGACTATAAGTACGTTGAAATCGAAGCTTGGATGTTTTCTATTTTAATCCCGAAACTTTCTTGGATTGATATGCCTTGAGATTTGTGTCTGATCAAGATAATTATTTTTGTGATATATCAAGCATTATAATGTATTAATGAAATTAAAGTTGAATAAAAATAAAACTAAAATCTTAGATATAAAGATAATTTTTGATATAATTATTAAAATTTTGTTAAAAATTTTAAAATTAAGTTTGCTCATATCTAAATACTTTTAGAATAAATGACCTCTTGAAAAATTATAAAATTATGAGGCCAGAGATCAAAATGAATAATATCTCTACTATTAAGAGTTTAGGTTGGTATACAAATAAGTTTTATAAATGTATATCTATAAATCTAACTTTTGCTTTTTATTATTTAGAAAAAATTTATATTAATTCAAATAAAAAACTATGAGCGTCACATATAAACTTATTATAAAAAAAAAAAACTGATATTTTGGTCATGTCAGCATCCATCTTTAAAAACAATCATCAAATTGTGGTACGAGTTTACCCAAACTGTCCTAAATTTCTCCAAAATACATAAATGCCTATAGTGACCTCCATCTACTTCTAATCTGAAATGTTTTATCTCTGAGATATCTCTAGCATCTTCAACATTCATCTCTAAATTCATCTCTAAACTCTTCCCTATGCTTACAGCTAATTATTCCCATCCTTCCATTATGCGGTTATTTCTCTTCTTCCTTTGCATCTTCAGATGGTTTCTTTTTTCCTCAGCCGCATTCAAAGTTACTCATCTCCCAGGCTTATTGCAGCAGGGTGCTTTACCTTTCCATTTAGAAACTGGGTTTGTTTTTTCTCTCCTTATTTTTTTTAAATCAATCTAGCTTGAGTCTAACTAATTAATAATTATGTGTGCTTGTCTTCAGCTATATAGAAGTGGATGAAGTTTATGGTGTGGAGTTATTCTACTATTTCATAGAGTCTGAAAGAAACCCGAGTGAGGATCCACTCCTCGTATGGCTTAGTGGGGGACCTGGCTGCTCTGCTTTTAATGGCCTTTCTCTCGAGATCGGTCTGTTTCTCTTCTTCTTATATGAAATTTGTCTGTGATCTTTGCATTATGACTATTTGTTTCATTATAGATTGGGCTGTTTGCTTTGATGTTTTCAATGTAGACATATCTTAAAAATACAAAAATTATTATTATTATGAAGGCCCATTAAAATTCATATCAGAAAGGTACAACGGGAGCTTGCCAAATTTAGTTTATCACCCTTACTCCTGGACCAAGGTGAGCCATCTATCTGCTCAATAATAGACGTAGATACATAACAATATTTATATGATTTAATTTCAATAATGTGTGGTTCTTCATTTCGTTTTATTAATTTGTAGATTTCAAACATAATATTTCTGGACTCCCCAGTCGGAGCTGGATTCTCTTTTTCCAATCATCCACAAGGTTATGAATCTGGCGACAAATCTTCGTCAAAACTTGCAATGATATTTCTCAGAAAGGTTGGCAAAGAAATTGAATTATATACTGTTTTTAGTTTATGAATTATGTATTCATGATTGAACTCTCTGTTTCTTAATTTTCAGTGGCTTATAGACCACCAGCAATTCCTTTCAAATCCTCTGTATATTGCTGGCGATTCCTATGCAGGAAAAGTTGTGCCACTAGTGGTTCATAATATTTTAAACGGTAATTAAAATTAAATGTGACACAAATTTCTTAATATTAATTTAATTTTTAAATCTTTAGGGTTTAGTAATTACTCTGTCAATTCCTTGACCATTTTGAACCGCAGAAAATGACATGGAGCAGCAGCCAAAGTTTAATATTCAGGTCACCCTTAAATACCCTGATGAGCAGTGAACTTTTTATACATTGATTTATTATTAGGTCTAACTATCACTGATTGCAAAAAAAATTTAGTTAAACATGCAGCTGTATCTTAAAAGAAAACACTATCTATTAATGTATTTTTTCTCTCCGTCATAAAGATGATAACCTGCACTATTAATTGAATGCCATATTTGTATGAATTCATATCTGCAGGGCTATATGATTGGTAACCCAATGACAGGTGAGTTGATTGATTTTAATGCTAGGGTGCCATTTGCCTTCGGAATGGGGATTATTTCAGACGAACTATATCAGGTGATATTCTATTTGAAAGCTTTTCTAAATTCTCTCACTCCCTCTCTGAATCTTGATTCCATTTCAGAGAATTGATGAGAATTGCAAAGGGGAAGATTACAAGAATCCAAAGAGTTCTCCATGTGCCTCTCTTCTTCAAATCTTTGACAACGTAAGCATCCATACAATCATCTCTCTCTCCCCTTTGCTCTTCAGATGATTTGGTTAAGAGATATTCTTTTCTTCCTTTAGTATTCTGCATTTTTTATTTTGTAACTTTTGTTGCTGAAATGCATGATTTTACAAACTTAAACATAGATCTAAAAGAACTGGGTAATTAATTCCAAGTTGTAGTTCTGATTAAAGTAGTGATCAGCTTCTGTATCAAAACGTAAAGGCTCGAGATTGGCTGGGTAAAGATATCTTGGCCATCTCACTTAATAATTTCTGGTCTACTCATCGAAGATGCATATGCAGTTCAAGTCTGAGCTTTGGGACGAACAAATTTTGGAGCCCAAATGCAGTTTGGATGCACCCAATCCTAAATACACTGTTGGTACCAGAAGGTCTATGAACGTACAGGAGAGCAACACAGTTCTTTTCGGGCCTCCAATCCCTGAACTCAAGTGCAGAGTAATTGATTTTCCTTATTTGATATTTTTTTTCTATGATTAATTAAGGCTGTGGAAGAAGAGTTTCTCTTACAATTAAGTCTTAATAAATTATTGGGTGGTACACTGACTACAAATATGGCTGCAGACATATGATTATTATCTCATGTATATATGGGCAAACAGCAACATTGTTCAAGAGGCTCTCAATGTCAAAAAGGTATAAGATTTTGAATTTAGGGCTTATTAAATACTAAAAATATGAAATAATTATCTCTCGCATTTAAGTTTTAAATTTTTAAGCTGAAATTGGGTTTGAATATTCATTTATCTAGCTCTACTTAAGTGTCTTTGAACACAGTAATCCTAACAATTATTTACATAGAGTTGGTTAAGGTTTCATTTGGATAGCTTTCTTACTACTTTCTAAAGTAGCTTTCTATTACAAAAATTTCTAGTCTACTGAAAAAAAATTTTTAAAAAGAAAAAAAAATGCCCAAAATAAAGCTTAAGACTTCATTTGGAATAGTTTTTTAATTTATTTGTAAAGGAGTCGGTTCTCTGCTGCACCGGGGTTGGTGAAAAGGAGTCTATTGTAAAGGTTTCTCGACCTAGCTATGGGAGCTAAAGGAGAGACACTTAGTTAGTGCAAAACTGGGAGGGTGCCTCCGAGGAGTAGACGTAGGTCAAGGATTGACCGAACCACTATAAATCCGATGTGATCTCTCTTTGTTTTACTTCCGTGTTTATTTATTTTTGCACTTTAATTTTTGTGGTGATTTGGTTTTAAGATTTGTTGTGCTTTGCTAAAATAAATTTTTAAAATACCAATTCACGATCGGATTGTAGAAAGTAACTTCTTAGAACTGTAAAATAACAATGAGGAAACAAAACAAAAAAGCAAAGTGGGAAGAAAGTTATTCCAAAAGAAGCTTAAGTGAATGAAATGATTATTATGTTTGCATGAAACAACTTGGACAAGAAATATAAAACCTTAAAATCTTTATAGGGATTTACATACATAACACCTTATTCTACTCTATTTACATATTTATCACTTAAAACTTTAATATTACATACATACCACCAATAGTTCATTTTCATATCAAATATGAGTGGTAGAAATGAAATATATGAGTGGTAGGAAAGAAATATAAATGGTATATTTGATATTAAAATAATATAGGGTGTTATGCATGTAATATTAAAGTTTTAGTTATTAGATATGTAAATATGATATTATAAAGTGGTATATATGTAAATTTCTCAAAAAATTTAATTTGTTTCGCTGCACAGCGGTGATCATGACATGATTTTCCCTTTTGTTGGCACAAAGGAGTGGGTAAAATCCCTTAAATTCTCCATCACTGATCGGTGGAGATCATGGCATGTGGGTGGTCAAGTTGCTGGGTAAGTTCTTAATTACATTCTCGTTAATAATGGGGAAATAATATTTAAAAAAAAAAATTATATTCGTTATTAATTTTGGAGGAACGTATGAATTTATTTTTAATTTATTTATAATAGCACATAATGATAACTCATTTTTCTCTCATTGACTTCATAGATACACTGAATCCTACTCCAATAATCTGACCTTTGCGACTGTTAAGGTAAGCTTTTCAGATTTGATGCTCTTAGCTTTTTACTTGTAGTTAACATGTTAAGCTTGACTTGATTATTTTTTTATCTTATATATAGGGTGCTGGTCACATGGCTCCAGTATTTAAGGCTAAGGAATGTTTAGCCATGTTTCGAAGGTGGATTTCTCACAAGTTATTGTGATTGATGCTACACATAATTTGCATAGGGTCAGCTATGAATTTATAATTGTCATTGAAGTAAAATATATTATTTGACTATGTATCATTAAATAACATATTATGTTGTAGCTCAATATGGCATTCATGTGCTTTTTTCAAATCAATAGCATATTGGGGAGAGCCCATTCCTGTAAAATATTTGTTGTAGGCCTTGGAGACTTCCAGGATAGTTTGTTGATAATTTTATATTACAAGGATATTGTTATTATTGATGTCGACTTGGTAGTGTATCAATGGCAGATCATCATGGTTGAATTGAAATCTAAAATATTGCAAATGGTTTGAAAGGAGTGAATGATTGGCGAGAAGGACCATAGATGATCCTTTTAAAAAGGCATACATTTGTTGGGCATTATGGCTCATGGGCAGGATTTTTGCTGGAATTTATGGTGGAATATAGCTACCGATTATTTCCACAAAGCTGACCTGCAGGTATCATCAACAGAGTGGTCGCCAAAACATCCGGTGGTAATGTTCTGCTGGAAACATTGCAACAATTTGTTGTCTAATAGTTGCTGGTGGATAATCAGCCAGAAATTTGTCCCAGAAACAAAAAAAAAAAAAAAAAAACAGTCCTCTTAAATATTCTACAACACAACAATTTTACAAAATATACATATACAAGTGCACATTTCAACTTCGAACAGAAATAATAATGCTATATGTAATAAGAAATTTTATCAAAAAAAAGTATTATGCAGTGTTATACGCTTCTATTTTAATGGTCAATATTCTACACCATAAAGCATTAAAGGTCCCATAATCATCTTATCCCTTAAGTTTAAGGGGTACATTTATATCACAAAATAAAATGACAAAAAACATATCGAAATACCACAAAATCGTAGAGGAGACAGCGAACGACTATATCACGACGAGGCGGCGAACGACGGATGATAGCTATGCTACGATGAGGCGACAAATAGCACTAACAGATAACTTTGAACGGGAGCAGTGAACCACAAGAGACGACTCACGCGAACAAGAGCATCAAATGGGAGGAAGGAAGAAATTACTAGCAGATAACTGCGAACAATTGGAAATAGGGCATCCTCCGGTGGAATAACTAGCGAATTTTCCATTTGAAATCTTTCCGGAGGCTATTCCGCCAAAAAGAAGACGTCAGGTTTCTGTCGATAGTTTCGCCAGAACATTTCTGACACAATTTCCATTGGAAAATATCGTTGGCTTAAAATAAACAGCTGCTTGATCGACGGATAGGCAGCTGAAAAACTGTCGTAGATATATCTGCAGGAAAAGCCTCTGGAATATTTCCAGTGAAAATGCCACCAGTCTATCTGCCGATATTTTTTGTGGACTTACACTTGTCCGAAATGCCATCGGAAATAACAATTTTTCCTGTAGTGTTTGTGGTTAATGCATTTTCCTCCAATGTTTGAGAATAAGATTTTAATATGAGTATTGACTTTGTTTTTAACGAGTTGCCTGAATTTGATAAAATTTTGGGTAGATTTAGTTTTGTGAAACATTAGAAGAAGCCATGTATAGCCAAAAAAAAAAATTATGCAAATGGATTTCGGGAAGGACCACATATGTTGGAATGAATTAACTCAATTAGTTTGTAATCATGACTGATCACAGGTGATAGAAATTGCTAATGGTGGCTTTTGGCGGCCTTACAAAAACTACAAAAAGATACAAATAGGGTAATGCATAAATAATTTTGTTGCTTGGAGATGATTTAGAGAGTCTTTGCATTAGGGAGGCCAAGGTGGGGGTACCACTGGTTGGCGGTGGATTTTATAGGTAGCTAAGTCAGTATAGGTGAAGAGGAGGAAGCAGCTTGATGGGGAGCAATGGATGAAAGGGAATTCAGTATTTGATAAAGCCAATTACGGCAGGGTTCCTCATAATACATTTCAGATTGTCATATCAACTCGTAGTGCATCACATTACAACCCATTTTTAGTTTACCTTTCACTATCCATTTTTACAGAAAAATTTATATATGCATATTTAACAAGTGAAAATGCAAGAAAATAATATTATATTATGTAAAATAATCAAATCTATAACATATCAAAAGTTACTCGATAAAAGCTTATAAAAATTGATATTGTTAAATAGATTAAATAATATGAACATATTACACATTAAAAATGATTATTAAGTATAATTTAAGTAAAAAAATGAAGCTAAAACAACGTAATATGCATCGCAACTCATTGGATAAAGGGGTTATTCATAGAGTTCGCGCAGGTTCCAGTTCACGGGCACGTAGAGTTCAGGCGGGTTCACGAGCCCACGGTGATAGCAGGCGAGTTCACTGGCCCATTCAGGCTACAAAATTTTTTTTTCTAAGCAATTTTCGGCAGAATTTTTTCGATGGTATTTGTTTCTGTTGTGTGAATTATCGTCGAAAATTTTCCAAAAGTATAAATTATCGACATATTTTATTCATTTTCTGGTGAAAATGGCTGCCTAAAAATAACATTTTTTCTGTAGTGTTCTCCTTTGATTTCTTCCATACCATGCAACGTTAAATGAAGGGTGAGGTAGGCTGTGGGGTGAATTTAAGGAAAAATTATTAAAAGATATTTTTAGTGTCTTAATATCATAATGTTCAAATCTAGCGTCGTACCTCCGCATGCAAAAATCATATTTATTATAAAATAGAAACACCAGTGTCGCAGTGTTGGTTTATGACGCGATAATGCTTTCGTCCCTAACGTTGCAGCGCTCACATGTACAACACCAAAGTGCTCTAGTTCAATCAAAACTTCAAAAACTTCATATTTTTCATTTAAAAATAAGTTTTGTATCTTGGGATTGTTACAATGTTGTTGCCAACAAAGTTTTGGTAATCCTTATGTGGTATATAGGATGCTAAAGAAGGTCATGTGGGGTATAATGTGGTTGGTGTAACCCAAAGCAAAGGAGTTAGAGTTATTAAAGGTGAGCAGTGCTATCAGAGCAATAGGTAGATTTTTGTTGTGGGGTATATTATGCTTCAAGTTGATTACAACAATTGGAATGTTGAATGTCCACTTTTTCTGCAAGTTTGACAGATAGTTGGATTTGTAGACTTTCTTCCCATTTTTTATTTCAAGGCTTGCTTGGAAGAAGCAGTGGTTTTGCATCCGGACCTTATCCGGAGGATAATGTGCCTCGATCATGATAATGATATATGGCTAAAGCTATGTGAGGAGTTGGGAATTATTTTTGTTGATTTAATTTGTGAGGTTGATTTCCTCATTGAACAACGAGGATTAGAGGTCATTGAGATTTATGGACATTGAGTTTGGTTCTAAATTCTAACGGCTATCCTAAAGCCTTATAAGATGAAGGTAAGCCATTCAATGTATATAAATATGTTCTCATTATCAATGGTTGATTTAGCAACTGCAACATTATCAATAAGTGTCTTGATATGAGTGTGGTATTTATGTATGGTTTGATTTCACATGCATATATTGTGTAGCTCATTCTTGAGTTGGATCTCTTGAGAGCGGTTTGTGAATTGAAGCGATGTTTGATAACAAACCACATCTCATATGAAAGAATGGATGTGGTGATGGTGGAGAAAATGGCTACAACAAAATTTTCGTCTATAATAAGGTTCCAAACATTATATGTGGGATTTGGGATGAATTGATTGGTGGCTTCAGCACTTGGTTTTTTTCAGGGAGAGTGATAGAGCCATTGAGAAATCCCTCATATCCATTTGCCTTCAAGAGCCAAAGCTTTTGATATTTTCATGTTGGTAATTATCATTGGTTGATTGAATGTTGACACTCTGTTTGTGGTTTGTGAGGAGAAATTTAAGGGAGGATGGGTAATTAGTCGCATCAAATATTTTAAGAGATGCAATGGTATCAGATAGGGAAAAAAAAAAAGCCAAGTGCTCCATTCGTTGTGAATCATTGTTGGGCATTATCATATGAGTAGCTCTAATATCATATTGAGTTATTTTACAAAGCTGAGGCTTTGTTTGTTGGAGCAAATGAGAAGTGAAAGACGATAAATTTCCTTAATTTCAATATTGCTCTATTACATTGTATTTATAGAGTAATGATGGACGATCCTAATGGTGGAAGGTTGTTTGAAATATGTTGTTGAGATGAATTTGCATATTGAGAGGCTGCTCCAAGTGGTGGCTCGTAGGATAAGGAGATTAAGTGGTGGTATTATATTAATTATCTTCAAGTGTTTTAGAAAATTTTTCCCAAAAAAATTATATGATGATGCATGTTGGATTGAAATGTGTAATTTTGAAAATGTGCAATTTTCTTTGGAAATAATTCAAAATTGATATTTGAATTTTAATTATAAAATCAAACATCCATTAGTGATAATATATCACCTCGAAAGGTGAAAATAAAATCCCTTAATGAGTTTAGATTTATAATTAAAAATTTAATCACGAATATCATAGCCAAATTTTGAGAGAGAACTACGTATGATCCCGAAGGATCAAAATGGTGTTCAATCAAATATTTAGCTATGATAATCGAAATGTAGGATAACTAATTTCATACTCGAATTCATATCAATGACTGATATATCTCCCTGAAGGAAGAAAAATATCATTCATTGCCTATTATTCGAATACAAAAATAATGATTGCAATTTTTGTTTGAATTTCCAAAGATAATTGATTGAAGTTTTGAAAATTTTAATTTTAAAAATCTGGTCTGGGTTTCTAAATTTCCTACGATCGTAAGCCCTCATAGTTAATTACATCGTAGGAAACAGAAATTTCCTACGAATCACTCTATTAAAATAGCGGTATAAATTTTATTTAAGAATTTCAAAGATCGATATCAAAGGAGGAAAAGGGTAGGAATTTTCAATTGGGATTGGAACGACGTTGAATAGCTATTTCTGGAGTCAAAAGAAGAGGAGTATGGAGTGTTTTGAGATTCCGAATTACTTCAGAAACACCCCAGTCTATCCTAAGTGTTGGGCTTAAATTTGATTGAAAGTGGTGGAAGTTTGAATGGTCAACTTTATTAGAAAGTCGAGATTCAATTCCCGGAAGTTGAGGTCTTATAGCCCGAGCTCGCCTCGAAACTTAAGTCTAAATTGGGTACTGAAAAGTGACCCGAACCTAGCTAATGCAGTGCAAATTCTGTCTTACCCCGGCCTGGATTAGGGAGCCAGCTAAACCACCTAAGCGCTTTTTTTTAAAAATATGTATCTGGTCTTTTAATATTGAGTGGTAGGGACGTTATTTAAGAAAGGTATTTGAGAACGGGACCGACATCTAGAGCATATCCTAATTGGCCCCTTAGACTTATTTTGGGTATTTGATGTCTAAATAATTGCAATTAAATATTAGACTCGATTTTAATTTGTTACTAATGTGATGCATACTAATCGACTCGATTGAATGCATAAATCAGTAGGTAGCAATTTTAAAAGTTTTTGGCTTAGAAAATAGGTTTTTCCCTAGAGATTGCATAACATTCCCTTGACAGATCATCACCCTTATAGGACAGGTGGTCTACCAGAACCCGCAGGCAAGGAAATGCCTAACAAGGTAGAGAAGGTTCAATATGATGCATGAAAAACCCTCGGCGAGTCCGAGCTTACTTCTTAAGACCATTTAGAGTTTTTATCTTATCTTAAAATTTTTATTTAATTAAAGTAGAAAATTTTGACAAACCCCTAAGAGCCTATAGTTGGATTCCATACTAAATCAAATGCAGGCATGCAAGTAAAAAGACTAGAAAAACATACGGTTCTAATACGCAATCAATTTTAAACAAATCAATCAAATTAAATATATCAAATTGAATGTCCGTAGGCAAGTGCCTCTTATTATTATATCACAAAATTTTGCAAAAAATTAAAGTGGCCGGGCACCACTGACAACAACCCAGATTCTATCATAAGATTCAAATGTTTTTGAGATTTGGGATTCTTCTCGTCGCCCATTTCTTCGTCTTCTCACGAACATCTTGATTCATTAGTTCCGAATATCTAAATGAAAAGAAACTCCCCCTTGATCGGGGTGTTATCTTTCCTCTTTGGATATTTGAAAGGTATCCTAATTTGACTTCCAAATGGAAGAAGACTTTCCCCTTTAGGGATGTCTTCACCTCTTTGGAATTCAAATTGGATAAAATATCCCAATCTCAAATCATTTCAATAGTTTACAACCTTATTCAATCAAATTTATATTAATTTAAAATAGAAAAATCTAGACCCAGTCCTGCAAGGTTATCCTAATAATTAGCATTTATATAAAATATCAAGCAGTTAATATTCAATCTCAAATAGTTATAATCAATCTCAAGCAGTTAATATTTGAAATTTAAAATGCTTAATTACTCACAACACAGAGTGCAAAAAAGTAAGTAAACAAACACATCAATTCTATGCTAGCAACTAGCATGCAATGAAAGCTCGAAAACCAGGCACACAGCAAAAAAATAAACACCGGTCTAGCCTAAAACTTGAGTTGCTTGTCCTAATAAACCATCTAAAATATGTGAGGTAGGCCGTGTGGTTTGGATATGTCCTATGGAGGACAATTTTTAAAGTTGTTTACACTTCCGATTGGTTGAATGGTTTAAGGGAAGATTTAAATTTGTGTTTAAATATTAATGATTTGAAATTAATTTTAAGATTGATTTCAACTGCATGGTTGATTGAAAATTTTAAGGTTGAATAAACATTTCTAGAGTTTTAAAGTGATTTTTGAGTTTTGGGAATCTTCTAGATTATTTTAATCCTTTAATTAAGGGGTCAAAAGTTGACTTTTCAATTAAGAGTATTTTTAGAAAGTTAATATTTTATTAAAATACTAAACCTTAATAAAATCTGTTAGATTGTAAGTACGCTGAAATTATATTTTTCTACAATTAGTTATGAAGGTTCGAAGATTTGACTTGATTTGAACTAGGTTTGACCAATTTGTTGACTTTTTTATTTTGACTAATTTTGGAAGGTTTGAAATTTTTAATAAATACTAGACTTGATTTTGAGTTGAATGCCTTTGAGTTTGGTCAATTTGGAGTTTTCTAGAATTAGTTATGAAGATTCAAAGTTTCAGGTATTTATTGAATTATTGAAAAAATCTTTAATTAAAAGCCTTTTTGTGATTTTGATTCAAATAAGGTCCAAACCTCTTGAAATCAACCCCAAAGGTCAGAAATGACCTAAAAGGAGATTCCCAAGTGTTTGGAAAATTTTTGGAATTTTAAATTATTATTTATTAATTAATTTTAATTAAATATTAGTTTTCAATTAAAATTAAATTAATTATGGAATTGCTATCAAATCAAGGGGATTTTAATTTTCATTGATTAAGGTTTGAATTCTGGTCAATTTGATATATTGTTTGTATTTTTTAGGTTTAATCTTGATTTACTACATTTTTTGGAAGTCTTAAAGGCTTAAGGGTTAATATTAACATGTTCAAATTTCTGACCTAATAAGCTCCAAGTTGAGTGAAATTTGAACCTGAGGTTTAAAATGTCACTATATTTAATGTTCTCAAGTTTCATCCCTATTGGGTGTGTGTAGAATTTCTTAGGATTTTTCTAAGTTGTCTAGACCTTGTCCTTAATTGTTGTTCCTAGGTGGCACTAGTATTTAATTGGGTCTAAATCTCTATTCATCTAACCCTTATACATAAAAAAACACACCACAGAAATTAGGAAGCCTAATTCTACTAATTTGGAGAGTTATGAATTTTTAAAGTTTTTGGTCCAAAATGGACCCAATACTTTGTAAATTCACCCCATGGCAATCCACTAGACATCATGACCTAAGAAAATTACAGGTAATGCCCAAGATGTCCAAGATTGTTTCACCAAAATTTGAACTCTAGTTGACCACTGAATTGTGAGAAAATTTTATTTTATACAAACATAAATATCTTCTAATAAAGTGATCAAAATAACTTAAATTTAATTTTAATAAATACTAGAGCTCAAGAGCTTTCCAACAAGCCCTAGAACACTAATTTTGCTGAAAAACTGGATTTACAATGAATTTTAAAAGTTTATGGGCATTTAAATGATTTTTAAAGTCATTTTAGTCAAATCGGGCCGCCAGCGCCGCCAAACCAATCATTGGCAATGATTGGCTGGACGGTGGCACTGCGCCGCAGCCTGGACACGTGGCGTGACTCTGCGTGGTCACTTAACCACGTTGGCAAGGATAGCAGCCGTCCAATCAGATCAGACGGGGTCTGATCCGAGCGCCCATATGGCGCCACGTCGCCCACGTGGTCTGGCCAGAAGACCCGGGTTCGAATCCCAGGTGGAACGAGCGGGTTCCAGATCTGATATGGACCATCTGATGATCAATCGGACGGTCCAGATCGGCCGAAACAGTAAATATTTAAATTCTTATAACTTATAAAATACTAAACCAAAATTGATGAAAATTGAAACATAGATAGATGGTAACATAATCTTCCAATGTATGGAATTTGAGGGCTCCATGCATTGTAGATTTGCTACAGTTTCAATTTTAAATTTAAACTTAAAATATAAATAACTTACAATCTAGTTGATGGATTTTTGACTTCTTGGGCTTGTAGGAAAGATGAAGATGTCCTCTTCAACTTTGGTGAAGACTCCAAGAGCTGGATTAGTCTGGATTGGAAGTTAGGATTGAAATACCTGATTCTCTCTCTAGATCCTCTCTCTTCACTAAAATATGTTTTAAAGGCTTTTCTTTTGTGGGGAAAAGCTTGGGAAGGCTATAGGACTTACTAAAAAAACTCTAGGATGATAATCAGGGGCTGGAAGAGCTCTGGATGGATTAATCCATGGGTTTAATTTAGTATATCCTTTATTAAGATATTTTTTTCTATCTACTTAGCTTTAAATTATATGGATGGCCATGATCATCTAAGGGAGTTGCTGTGATGTTAATATATGTCCCAAGAGTGGCTAGGAGCAGGGAATCAAAGGACATGCCATGATGAAGAATGTCCTTTGTCCTAATGCAAGCATGTAGAATTGATAAGGATCGTTAGATCTCCATCGAAGGGTTGTGATGAGTTCTAGGAAGCTTCCAGAGGATGTCTTAACAGCTGGAAATGTTTAGATTAGGGAGGATTAATTTTAAGGGGTTAATTAAGGTTCTTAAGGGGATCATTTGACCACCCATTGATTGTTTGACCAGTCAATGGGTCCAGGGATGCTGAGGTGGTAGGTGAGAAGTATTTTGGAATTGCTAGAATTATTTAATATGGGATGGGCTAGCTTGGGTCAAGCCCATTTGAGGATTTAAGCCTCTTACATAGCCTTATTGACCATGTTGACCAGTCAACTGGTCAACAAAAGGTGAGGTGGCAGCCAAGGTCATTTAGGGGATTGATTAAAAAGCCTGGAGAGGGTTTGACAAAGACCTGTGTGCATTTGGGATTTAATTCAAAGTGGAAGGGCTTAAGGGTTGGTTTGGTCAAACTAGGTTAACTGGGTCAACCAGGTTGACCCAAGGTGTGGGTCTAGGCTGGGAAGGTTTGATACAGTATTTGAAGTCTGGTATAGGTGATTCCAGGGTTTAAATAGGTCATTTGGGTGAAATGAGCCTATTGGGCCCTTAATGGGCCTTTAAACCAAAATTGGTTGACTTGCTCAACCAGGCGGGTCCAGGGTCTGTAAATGGGTTCAATCAAATTGAAATGACATTTAGAGTCTATTGGGTGTGGTCCCACAGTTTGTAGGGTTTGATTTGGCTAAATGTGCTTTATTGGGCCCATTAAGGGTCATTTGGGTCGATCCTAGTTGATCTAGTCAACCAGGTTGACCCAGGGGCTGGGATTAGGCTCAGCAAGTTTGAAATGACATTTGGAGACTAATAGAAGTGGTTACATGGCTCAAAGAGGTCATTTGGGTCAAAACACCTATTTGGACCATTAAAGGGCCTCTTAGGTCAACTAGGTTGACTTGGTCAACCAGGTTGACCCAGGACCAAGGAATGGGTCCAACAGGTTTAGTTTGATATTTGAAACTTTTTGGAGGTGGTTACATTCAATTTGGAGGTCGTTTGGTTTGAAATCAACATTTGAATCCTTTAGGGGCATTTTGGTCAAAAAGGTCGATCTGGTCAAAAAGGCTTGACCAGGGTCAGATCTTGATTCTAATGCACTCCAAAGGGTGATTAGGATGCATTGGAAGAGGTTATGTGATTTGATTTGAAAAGGTATGTTGAAGTCTTTGAAAAACTTCAAAATTGCCCTTAAAGGGCATTTTGGTCATTTTGATCCATGGCCTACTAGGGGCCAGATTGTGTCTACCAAAGTGTAGTTTAAGGGTCTGGAGGTGATTAGAGGCTTTGGAGAAAGCTCTAAGGTCAAAATCTTCTTAATGGCAAGTCCAATGGCATGGGCTGTAAATATTTGAAGGTTTTATAGCCTTTGAATTTTGATTTAGATTATAAGGTTATAGACCTCAGAATGGACTCAAATTTTGAGGGTAGCCTCTAGAGACATGTACCATCAGTATGCAACTGACAGACTCTGAATCAGAGGCCACTAGGCTGGGTTTCAAAGTGTTTGAAAATTCACTGGAAAAGGCCTTTAGGACAAGGCTTTTGGACTTTGGATTTGAATCTAGATTTTGGATTTGATCTAGATTTTGAGTTTGATTGATTAATTTTGAGTATCCAAATCATCTATAATCATTTGGATGATCATTAATGATTGGATAGGATCATAGATAACTCATAGGTAGGATCAATATCTGAACTGGAGTCTGAGTTCTGAACTGGGTTGGATTTTGTATTTTTATTGAGGCTTGAATTGAATTTAGATCTGGATTAACTTGGAGTCAGGATTGATCTGGAATCTGGATGGATCCTTAATGACCTCATACAAAAATGAGGTCAACAAATGGACCTCCAATATGTGTAATAGAATGAAATTCTATTGCACATATTGTCGTTGAGCGAAGGAGGTCAAGCATGGAATTTTGATCTTAAGGGTAGACAAAATCTATCCCTAGGGAGAAGAAGATCTGGGTGATCGTATATAAAGGAAGGATTTGGATTGAATTTGAAATTCGATACTAGGGTAGTGCCACGAGGGACGTACTCTACCATTAGTGGATCTAATCCTAAGGACAGAAAGCACGATGACTCACATCTGTCCTTAAAGAAAGAGATAATTAAAGATCTTATGGGAAGGAAGCTTTGCTTCTCATGAAAGATCAGATCTGGATTGATCGTATGTAAAGAAAACTTGCTTTATACATAAGATCAGGTTTGAACGATTGTATATAGAGGAAACTTGCTCTATATAGAGGATCAGGATTGAAATGATCATGGGTAGAGGAAATTTGCTCTACGGGTGATCAGGTCAGGATCAATCATGTCTAAAGGAAACTGGATTTACACAGAGGATCAGGTTTGGATGATCGTATATAGAGGAAACTTGCTCCATATAAGATCAAGATTAAAATGATCACGGGTAGATGAAATTTGCCCTACGGATGATCTGGTCTGGATTGATTATGTGCAAAGGAAACTTGCTTTGCACAGAACATCAAGTTTGAACGATTGTATATAGAGGAAACTTGCTCTATATAAGATCGGGATCGATATTTGAATTTTAGGATGGTGTCACGAAGGGCGTGCTCCACCACTAAGAGGATTAAATTTAAAGCAAGAAGACATGATAGTTCACATGTTAGCTTTGAGAAAAGAAACACAGTGTATAAAAATTCAAAAAGATTTGAATGACATTGAGTGAACTTGATTGACAATTTAAAATTTTTATTGATTGAAACTTCGAGCTACATCAAGCATAGTATCTCTTAAGGAAACGCCGGTTTACAGGAAGCATTGGGTGATTTCCTTTACAATCCACTAGCTGATACGAGCCTCCTTCGTAGGCTGTTTCCATTACGAAGGGTCCTTCCCAAGTTGGTTCAAACTTTCCACCGAGCTTTCGATGCGCTAAGATAGGCCTCCGAAGAACCAAGACCAAGTCGCCTACTTGGAAGGTTCTAGGTCGCACTAACTTATCGTGAGCTTGAATCATTCGGGCTTTGTACAATTCTAGATTTTGCTGAGCTTGAAGATGATGTCCTTCAAGGCTTTCAAGTTCTTCTAGACGGAGTTGAGCATTCTGTTGAGTTGTGATTTGGTTTTGGATTGCAATTCTGAGTGAAGGGATTTGAACTTCTAAAGGAAGTACGGCCTCAGATCTATACACTAGCGCAAATGATGTGGATTGGGTTGGGGTTCGATAAGTGGTCCTGTAGGCCCACAAAGCTTCCACCAACCTCTCATCCCACTAACGTTTATTGTCATTGAGGGTCTTTTTGATGAATTGAACCAAGGTTTTATTGAAGGTCTCAGCCAATCTATTAGCCTGTGAGTAATAGATTGTTGAGTATCTCCAATTGATACCATGGCGATTTGAAAAAATTATTAATCTTTATAGACTTGAATGCGAACCCATTATCCGATATGATTATGCTGGGTACGCCGAATCTATATACGATATGGTCACGGAAGAATTTCATTACATAGTGTGATGTTATATTTCTTAGTGGGACTGGACAGCTTCTGCCCACATTGAAAAGTAATCAGTCGCTGCTAAAATGTGTTGCAAATCTATTTTCATGACTTAGGTTTTGATGATTGACAAACACTATTGATTCTCTTGGACTGCATGTTGCTTCTAACTTTTCAGGAATCAAAGATCAGACGAACAGACGAAGCTAGTTCAGGATTGCGTAGGTTTAGGGTTGAGTCAGTCTGTACTTTTGTTTTTTCTCTTCTTTAGTTTATTTGTAATGGTCAAAGAGACTGATGCTAAGTAACCCTTCACACACACACTTGAGAGACTTAGAATTTCTATTTTTACTCATATCGGCCAGGACGATATTTACATCGTTCTGGACGATCAGGCTTAAAACAGAAAGACTAAATAAGGATTCTTAATTAAGGCAGCCATCATTTAAACAATCGACCTGTGGACAATACGTGTATCGGCCAGACGATAAGGCTCAAAATAGAAAGAAATTGCCGCCATAGGACAATTAAGGTATACTGTATTTTTAAATTATCGCTAGGACGATCAGTTGATCGGACACTGAGATGATATTAACAAATTATGCCTTAATTGATTAGGAAATCAAGAGGAGTAATAATAACGGATGAATTGATCGATACATATCACCTGAGATTGACGAAGAATGGCCGGACGTATATTCAAAACCAAGAATTACCTTCAGGACGATAAATATCGGCACAGCTAGTATTTCAGGGCGATGCTTTGGACGATTTTCCTCTGATTTGAACTGATCGGCCGGGACGATCGTGATATCGGCCGAGACGATCAAGCCAATTTTAAATCGTCCAG
>NW_021318527.1:396250-407437 GCF_001605985.2 Dendrobium catenatum
AGAATCGGATATTTTACCTTTGTCTGATTAGGATTGGCTAAACTCCTTGATCTTGTGGAACTCTAAAGTTTAATGTTTTGAAAACTTCTCATATGATGCCTTGATAAAAAAAATTAGAAAAATTAAAATAAACAAATATTCGTCTTTTGTTTTTCGTTGTTTTTAGGTTTCTATTACTGTGTTTTTTATCTGTTTTTATTTTATTTTATTTTTTGAGGGCTTTGATCATCACCATCATTTCCTTGGTTTCAAATTCTAGTCACATCGTTCTGGCCGATACTTTTATCGTCCTGGACGATAGGACAAAATCTCTTCAAATTCCATCTGCTGATCTTTTTTGTGCTTGTTGTAACTCATCGTCCTGGACGATACCATATCATCCTGGACGATCTGATCGAACTCTGTTGCAATCATGATGATAGTCCTGGCCGATAGAATATTTCGTCTGGCCGATGCATTTTATGTGCATCGTCCTGGCCGATACACTTGATCATCCTGGACGATCCACGTGTCAGCAAGTTTGAATCTTTAAAATTGGCCCCGAACGATCCATTATTGGACAATCGTCCTGGCCGATCCACTGTTTGTCCTGGACGATACACGTGGCACAGATTTAAAACATTTTAACATCGGCCGGTATGATCAATTATTTTGCATCGTCCTGGACGATACACCTAATTGGTCCGGACGATCTGCTTTTTCAATGGTCGTCTGGCCTGACTCCTTGGGACGATCGCCTGTGTCTAATCATCCTGGCCGATATCTGACCGGCCTGGACGATCGGACTGCCTTTTTGACCGATCGGGTTGTACGCAATTATTGAGCCATATCGACCCTGACGATTCTGCGATCGGCCAGGACGATATGGCTGTTTCTTTAAATTTTGGCTGTTCCAGCCATGGTTTTGCACTTTCCACCCTTTCTCCTCTTGTGTTTTCCTGCTAACTCCTCTCTATGACTAGTGGGAAACGTGTTTGACAAACTTCTGGGAGCTCTTCGAGGGCTAGGATTTACCCTCATTTCAGTGAGGCAGAAGATGAAGCTGCCTATCATCGTTACAAAGAATGTGGGATAACTGTCTCTCAAATTATCAATCCTGCCTATATCTCATACCCGGTAATGAATATTTTCGCTCACACTTCCCTTTGTTTCATGCTGTCTCTCACTTTCCCCTTCAATACCGAGTTTCTTCGAGAATTCTTTGCAAACCTTCGTATTAATCCTACTTTCACAGCTCTAACCTCCTATGTGAATCGACGCCCTGTCGAAATCACATATCAGGACTGTGTTGATCTTTTACAGCTATCCACCACCGAGGATAAGCTGCACTTAATTGCTTCAGATCCTGACCTTGACTGGTCCACGGTGAATCACTTCCTTCGCCAGACCAATGCAGCTTTTTATGTTGGAGAGACTAGCTCTTTAGTCAAAGATGCTAGGACAATCCAACATGTCCTTCGCACCTCCATAATTCCAAAAGCCAGGGACCGAATTCATGTCACCCCTCTACTTTCCCTCACTACTTTCTACATCATGGCTCATAGAGAATTCAATACTGCGGACTTAAATTTTCGATACATTAATCACTTAACCACAATCCGCGATCCAGGTCATAAGAGGAAAGCCAATCTAGCCTTAGGACACATCATAGCCTATGTCCTTGAAACCAAATACCAAATTCAGTATCATATTCCACCTAACCTCCCAACTCCCTTCTACTCAAACAGTTCCTTCAGTACCCTTCACAGTACTCGTCTCCACCCTAGGGATGAGGAACCTCGAGGGGCTGGAGAGGAGGAGGATCCTGCTCCCGCTCCCGTTCTTGATCCTGTTCCACTCCACCAGCACTCACCGGTTGATTAGTTGATAGAGAGGTTTGATCGTTGGGAGACCCGCTTTGACGCCTACGTTGCTGCACAGGAGCAGCAACACTCTGAGGACATTGCCTGCTACAACAACACTGCACTGAGGATTTAGCCCGATTTGATAGCTTCATTACTCACCACTAGCAGCAGTATGACCAGGACATCGCCTGGTTCAATGCTCAGTTCACCACGCTTGCTAGCTACTTTCAGCAGCCACCTCCACCACCTCCATCTGATGATCAGGGTCCCTCGTTTTTCTAGTCTGTGTTTTCTGTTATTTTTTTCTTGTTTTCTATAGTTTGTCTTTTGGTATGTTTTTAGTTTCTGTTGTGTTGTTTTCTTTTTTCTTTTTGTACCCTCTTTTTGTGATGACAAAAGGGGGAGTAGGATCTGGTAGGAAAAATTATTGTGTTTGTAACTTTGAATTTTTAATGAACTGATGTTTTCACTGAGTTTTTCCTACCTGTGTTTGCCATCATAAAAAAGGAGGAGATTATTGCAAATCTATTTTCATGGCTTATATTTTGATGATTGACAAACACTATTGATTCTCTTGGACTGCAAGTTGCTTTTAACTTTTTAGGAATCAAAGATCAGACGAACGGATGAAGCTAGTTCAGGATTGCGTAGGTTTATGGTTGAGTCAGTCTGTACTTTTGTTTTTCTCTTCTTGAGTCTATTTGTAATGGTCATAGAGACTGATGCTAAGTAACCTGTTACAAATATATTTTCATGGCTTATATTTTGATGATTGACAAACACTATTTCTCTTGGATTGCTTGTTGCTTCTAACTTTTTAGGAATCGAAGATCAGACAAACAGATGAAGCTAGTTCAAGATTGCATAGGATTAGGGTTGAGTCAGTCTATACTTTTGTTTTTCACTTCTTGAGTCTTCTTGTAATGGTCAAAGAGACGAATGCTAAGTAGCCCTACACACATACACTTGAGAGACTTAGAATTTTTGTTTTTACTCATATCGGCCAGGACGATATTTATATTGTCCTGGACGATCAGGCTTAAAAACAGAAAGTCTAAATAAAGATACTTGATTAAGGCAGCCGTCATTAACATATCAGCTTGGACGATACGTGTATCGGCCAGGACGATAAGCTCAAAATAGAAAGAAATTGCCGCCATAGACAATTAAGGTGTACTGTATTTTTAAATTATCGACTAAGACGATCATTGATCGGCCTAGACGAAATTATCAAATTATGCCTTAATTGATCAGGAAATCAAGAAAGTAATTAAGGATGATTGATACGATCATATCGTCCTGGACAATCGCAGGATCGGCCAGGACAATCCAGTCAAAAACCTTAAGTTACTTCAGGACGATAAATATCGGCCAGCTCGTATCCAAGGCGATGCTCTGGACGATTTTCCTCTGATTTGAACTGATCGGCCAGGACGATCGTGAGATCGGCCTGGATGATCAAGCAAATTTTCAATCATCCAGGAGTGCATCCAGGGCGATGCTCTGGCCGATCTTTTGGGATTTGTACTGATCGGCCAGGCCAATGTCCATATCGGCCTAGATGATAAAGTCGACAACTTGCAATTAATGAGCTCTTTTGAAGCTCTTCTATTTAAGAGCTCTTTTTTAACGTTTTAAAAACCTTTGGCTGCTGCCTTGACCTGAGAAGGCCTTGAGGAGAGAAACAGAGAGAGGGAGAGAGAGAGGATCTTGTGAGGGGGAGCTTGTGAGGGGATTCGCAAGGGTTGCTTCAAGAATCGCTCTGCTTGTTCTTCGTCTAGAGTTTCTCGTCCGTGGAAGAGTCAGTAGAGGTAGGGAGTAAGCTTTTGGTTGTGGTTCTCTGTCAGCTTCAGGAGGAAGCAAAAGGAGATAGGTTCTCTGCCTTGCTGGGGTGGCAAAAAGGAGGTTCGTTGTAAAGGTTTCTCCGTCTAGCTGTGGGGGCTAAAGAAAAGTGCGGAAGCAAGAAAACAAGAACACAAAAATTTATAATGGTTTGGTCAACTCGACCTACGTCCACTCCCCGGAGGCGCCCACTGAGTATTTCACTACAAAACGTGACTCTCCTTTAGCCCCCACAGCTAGGCGGAGAAGCCTTTACAAGAACCTCCTTTTTGCCACCCCGGCAAGGCAGAGAACCTATCTCCTTAGCATCAGTCTCTTTGACCATTACAAGAAGACTCAAGAAGTTAAAAACAAAAGTATAGACTGACTCAACCCTATTCCTATGCAATCCTGAACTGGCTTCGTCTGTTCGTTCGATCTTCGATTCCTGAAAAGTTAGAAGCAACAAGCAGTCCAAGAGAAATAGTGTTTGTCAATCATCAAAACATAAGCCATGAAAATAGATTTGTAACACAGGAAAATTCCTTTGCAAGCTTTGCAAGAGTGTCCGCTGAAGAATTGCTTCCACGGGGAATCCTATACATAGTTACGATGGGAATTTGCTCGAGCAAGTGACTGGTGTACTGGTGGTACTTCAGGAGTTTAGGATTCAAAACCTTATATGTCCCTGCAATCTGGTTGATCACCAATTGAGAGTCACCAAAGATTTTAATCTCTTTAATCTCCATTGGAATTGTAAGTTCCAGGCTAGTTATCAGAGCTTCGTACTCAGCCTCATTATTTGTACAAGGTTCTGATAAATGGTAGGAAAAGTACATCATTTCCTTATCCGGTGTTATGAAGACCAGGCCAATTCCAACTTTTCTAGGGATAGTAGGTTGATGTACTTTGCCCCGTTGGGAGGACGCAGCTCCATCAAAATACATCTCCCACACTTGATTGTTAGGTTCCTTTAAACTCATAATTTGCTCATCAGGTAAATCATCATTCAAAGGAGATTCTACCGGCAACAGGTGTGCCGCAAGGAAGTTGGCGACGGCCTGCCCTTTCACAACACGTAGGGGAATAAAAGTGATTTCAAACTGAAGCAATATCATAGATCAACGAGCCAAACATCTTGATAATGTAGGCCTAGTCATAATATATTGTAGGGGATTAACCCTGGAAATCAAATTGACTTGGTGAGAAAGCATATAATGTCTTAGTTTTTGTACTGCAAAAATTAAGGCAAGACAATGTTTCTCGATCATTGGGTATCAAATTTCTGTTGGGAGAAGTCTCTGACTTTGGTAATAGAGAGCATTCTCTTTCCCCTCATCATTGACCTGGGCAAGGAGGGCCCCGAGAGACTCGTCAAGGGCCGTAGTGTAAAGGATTAGAGGTCTCCCCGGAATAGGGGCTGCCAAGACTGGTGGATTTGTCAGGTATTGTTTAATATTTTTAAAAGCGGATTGAAATTTCTTATCCCAAATGTCCTTTTTAGCGAGGATCGAGAATGGCTGACATCTTTCGGAAAGATTGGAAATGAATCTTCTTATATTTGCCAGTCTACCTTGAAGAGACCTTAATTAAGTAAGGCTCCTAGGTGGCAGCATATTTAAGATAGCTTCGATTTTGGCAGGATCAATTTCAATTCCGTGGTGCCCTACTACGAAACGTAGAAATTTCCCTGAAGTAACACCGAAGGCGCACTTCAAGGGATTCATTTTAAGGTCGTAATGGCGCAACCGATCAAAGATGATTCTTAAGTCATAAAGGTGAGCCTCTTTAATTTTACTCTTCACAACTAAATTGTCGATATAGCATTCGGCTTGATTATGGATTAAGTCGTCAAAGATTCGAGTCATAGTGCTGGTACGTTGCACCGGCATTTTTAAGGCCAAATGGCATTACTTTATAACAAAATATCCCTATAGAACTTCTAAATGCAGTGTTTCTATCATCTTCTGGGACCATCTTGATTTGGTTATAACCTGACGAGCCATCCATAGAGGAGAAAACAACGTGTGAAGAGGCAATATCCACCATGAGTTCTGGAATAGGCAAAGGAAATTCATCCTTAGGACATGCATTATTCAGGTCTATATAGTCAACGCAGACCCATATTTGACCATTTTTCTTCTGAACTAGCACGAGGCTGGCTACCCAAGAAGGATATTATTCCTCTCGAATAAATCCAGCCTCGACCAATTTCTTAACTTCGGAAATGACTTGTTGTTCAATCTCCAAACACATACGTCGTGGAGCTTGCTTGACAGGAATAGCATCATGCCAGATTCCGAGTTTATGAACTGCTACATCGGCAGGCAAGCCCGGTATTTCATTGTATGTCCAGGCAAAACAGTCCTTAAACTCAGATAGAAGTTGAATTAGATCCTTAGACTCATCCTCACTCAACAAAGAACTTATGAAAGTGGGGCGAGGGTAATTCTTTGATCCAAGGTTAATTTCTTTAAGTTCATCAACTTTCGATTTGATTTCTTCTTCAAATTCAGGGGTTGCATCCCAAATTTGAACTTCATCAGAATTGTCTAAGGTCTCCAAACAAAGTCTGTTGAGTAAATTAACAACTTCAGTAGGGGCACTTTCAGATTCATGATGACTAGTTATCATCAGGTAATATTTATCATCGTCAAATGAACTAACGATACCAAAGCTGATACCACTTGTCCAATTTTTATTGAATTTTGAATTCCAAATATTTTGGTGGTATCTAGCCTAACCCTTAGTCCATTGACTCGGAGCGAAACCTTTAGAGATAAGAGCCTTAACACCAAGAGGAAAGTAGACAAAAGGTAACTCTATTAATTCATTGAAATCTGCCTCTTCAAGGATTACATCACCTTCGTTCCTTGAAGAGAAGGAGCCAGGGAAGAAATTCTGGACTTTCCTTACTTCTCCATCTAAGTTTGGGGCATCCTTAGTTACTAATCCTGAGACTCTATCATAAGACAGTGGGGTTAAGGTTAAGGATTCAACAGCCCTATTAAGCTTTTTATAAATACTCAATTCGGGTTCGTCACTTTGAGGTTTTGAATTATTACCCTCTTGGTCGCTATCTGAATCAAGTGTGAGATCAAACTTTGGAGGAGGATTAATTTTTCTTTAGTCAAAAGCAATTCTAGCTCCCCTCTTTCTTGATTCTTCATCAGAACTTGATTCAAGTTCGATGTATATTGGGCGATTTCTCTTCTCAACTGAAGGGCGGCCTCGGCCTCGTGCTCTTTGGGCCATCCTTCCACCTCTTTGAGGTAGAATGATTGGAGGCCTAAAAACCACGTCCTCGACATCGTCTTCACTATTAAAATCATCTCTTTTTTTATTCTTGACTTTTTCTTTTCTCAATTTTTGAATTGCTTTTGAACTTTGAGCTTCTGCCTTTTCCTCCTTAACGTTGATCTCTACCTGAGATTTGGTAGTGGATCCTTTGGGAACATAATATGCATCATCCTCATAGATCCTTATCTCGTAAATAGAGAATGGTTGTAGATCACCCTTAATTACAAACTTAATGCCATCTCGTTGGTACTTGATGCATTGATGTAGGGTAGAAGGAACCATCCTATATTCATGGATCCAAGGCCTACCTAGGAGAGCATTAAAGGACATCACCGAATCGATTATATGAAATTTTTCTTCAGTTTTTAATTCTCCTATCTCTAGAAGAAGTGTGATTGAACCTAAAGCCTTCTCGCCCTTGTCGTTGAACCCACGAAGCACCATCCTATTGGTTAAGAGCTTGCTAGTATCAACCCTAAGATATACGAGAGTATTTATGTTCATCACGTTGACCAATGCACCCGGATCAACAAGAACTTTTGATAGATGGAAATTGCCTATATTTACGGTGATGTAAAGTGGGCGATTGTGATTAACAGTTCCTATGAGTAGATCTTCATCGAAGAAGGTAACCATGGGATTTCCTTGAAGTATAAAGCCTCTTCCTCGAAAATTGAAGCAAGTTAGGATAAGCAAATCTCTGGGTCGAGAAGTGCTTTAATTAGAGTCTCCCTCATCTCTTTTGAAAGAACAAGGGCGTCATAATTGCTCATCTTAGCAGGAAACTTCCTAAGGTGAGTTAAGACGTTGTAATCAACACTTGGAACATTAACATTAGGACCCGGTGGATTCGAAGGAGGATTTGATTGTTGAGTAGGGACTTGAATCGGATCAGTAGAAACAACTTGGTTTCCCTTTTCCTGTGGGGGAAGCCTAGGGGTAAGACCTTGCCATCGCGCAGTTGCACTAACACAATCTCATCGGAAGAAAAACCTACGGGGAGGTCTACGCTCTCCTCAGGCGATTGATTATAATTTTCTGAGTGAGAATCTGAATCTGAGAAATCTATCATAACGGGGCTCCCTTGAAAGTTATTTTCTGGGGAATCACCATCTGATAAGACATCAGATTCATTTTTCTCTTGAGGGGTCAAATCTGGAGGGCTGAGTTTTTTAACATCTTGATTGATCTCAACTAGTTCTAGGTTGTTTTCAACAGGAGAGTCATCTGGAATCACATTCTCAACATTAATCATCAAAATTTGAGCAAAAGGATATTTCTTTTTATTTAATTTTTGACCCTTTTCCTTTACCGGGGCAAAATAAAAGTCAGATAACATCAGTGAGGCTAATGGTTTTGAGCCACCATCCACCATTTTTACAGATATTTCATCAACAAATTTCCTCTCTACAAAAGGTTCACTCTTTTCTTTTTTATTTAATATAGTAGTTCCTACAACTACTGGAGAGGAAATCATCCCAACATCCTCCTGCGATGCCTCCAGGTAAAGCTCCCAGATCAGACCCCGGGCTCTTGTTAGTAACTGTTGAGAAAGACGAAAAGATTGATTAATCGACTTTTTAAATGCCTGGGATAATGCTATATCCCAACCATCTTCAAAGGATAAAAAAAAAAGATTAGAGTTTTTACCTGAAATAGATTTTACAGACCCCTGATCCAGATCGACCAGGTACTCCTTTGGAATTATTATGTTACCTTGACAGAAGTTCTTCTCAAGCCAGTCCTTAAAGACTATGCAGTATTCAATTGTGTGGCCCAACATGAGGTGGTAGGGGCAAAAAGTTGGATCATCATTCTTATTTGCCTCTTCTAGTTTTTTGGCCTCCGACAATAAAAAATCTAGCTTCTTTTGAAGGCACTTAAAGATCTTTCTCACCTACTCCCTTTTAAAGGATACAGGCGAGTCAATCTCTCTTTAAAGGTGATCTGGTGAGACTCTCTAGCAGGTTGAGAAGTTACCTGAAAGGGTTGAGGTTTTTGAGTTTGTTGAACAGTAGAATTACCCGATTGAATGTTAATTGGTTTCTTCCCTTTGTCGACTGCTGAAATTGTTGTTTTTCTATTTTCAAAAGACTTCAACAGTTTACTGACTTTCTTATCTTCAGTAGAATCCTTTAAGAATGGCATTTTGGAAGACTCTTCTTGTAGATTACTAACTTTATTAAGAAGCTTTTCGAAGGTTTTAATTGTAAACCCTTTCAGTAGAAAATCAATAGGTCCGTGGATATTCTTTAGAAGAATCTCCACTGCATGTTGCTCTTGCAGTTGGGGTTCATATTTCATCGAGAGGTTTCACCACCTCAAGATGTAGTCGACTAAAGACTTGTCTGATTTTTGTTTTTCGATGACGAGATCACCAACGATTACACATTATTGAGCTCCTAAGAATCTTTTTAAAAAGAGATCCTCGAGCTCTGTAAAAGTTTTCACGTAACCGTTGGGTAGATCTGCGTACCACTCAAAAGCAATACCAGACAGACTACTCATAAATTGGCGAAAGAGAAGAGCATCTGACCCTCCTGCATTGCAACAGCTTACTCGGAAATGGGCTAGATGTTGTCTCGGGTTTTTTAAACCGCTAAAAACTTTGAAAGAATGTGGCACGAAACCCTTTGGATAAGGAACTTTGGAATAGATAAAATTCCTTGTGAATGGGCTTGGGCCTCCCCTACCTGGGTCTCAATCATCTGGCAGATATCTTTATCTACTGGAGAAGTGACTTCTGAAAGCTTGAAACTGGAATCAGCCTTCCTGCTATGCTCGCCCGTTGTGTGTAATGTGGGCTGCAACTGCTAGGGTTTAGACTGCTGTGACTGAATAAGCTGATTCTGCATCTGTTCAACTCTTATCATCATTTCCTCAAGTTTTCTTTTAAGGCTCAAAATATATTCATCTTTTTTCTCAATTTGACAAAAGTATCTAAATCGAAATCTATCGCTACTGACTCTTCATCTTTACCAGAGCGGTGTTTAGAAGCCTCAACATCTTTAGTTGATGATCGAGTTTCAACCATATGAACATCTGCTACTGGAACTTCCTCCATTAACAAATCATCTTCATCCGGATAAAATGTTTTGACGGCTTTCTTCTTGAGTGTGTCTCGGATTTCTTGTACTACTTCTTCAACCGGTCTACCATCTATCGCTTCAGAAGAAATTGGTAGGTACCCATCATAATCTATTACTTAATCGAATTCTTCCACATCTAGTTTGGCAAAGACCTCGTGAACTTTGAGGTCTTCTTCAGTCATTTCTTCTGACACTATCTGATCCAGCATCTCTTCATCAGGGTCTTGAACTATTTCTTCTCCTCCGACTATCTAGGGTCAGTAGTCACGAAGGTGACATTCTCAGTAGGGTGAGGGATATCTATCTCAACTGGTGGTGGAGGGGCTTGGATAGTAGGAACTCCAACATCAATCAAGATAGAATCCTCATATCCCTGAACTAGGAGTCGAGGGGGTTCAACTGACGACTGATCTGTATGATCCTTATGTGGAAAATCTATTTTCATGACTTATATTTTGATGATTGACAAACACTATTAATTTTTTTGGACTGCATGTTGCTTCTAACTTTTCAGGAATCGAAGATCGGACGAACAAACAAAGCCAGTTCAAGATTGCGTAGGTTTAGGGTTGAGTCAGTCTATACTTTGTTTTTCTCTTCTTGAGTTTATTTGTAATGGTCAAAGAGACAGATGCTAAGTAACCCTACACGCACACACTTGAGAGAATTAGAATTTCTATTTTTTACTCATATCGGCCAGGACGATATTTACATCGTCCTGGACGATTGGGCTTAAAATAGAAAGTCTAAATAAGGATTCTTAATTGAAAGGTGCTCAGATGACACTAGAAAGTGCTCTAAAAACACTTGAAAGTTTGTTAGGGATGTTAAGCCCTCATGAACTGGCCCAAGGCTAATAAAGAGAAGAGATGAATTGGATAACTTTAAAACCAATAATAAAACACAAACCAAAATCACCATAGAAATCAAGTGCGGAAATTAAATAATGCGGAAGCAATAATAAGAAAAGAACACACCGAATTTATAGTGGTTCGGTTAAACCTTGACCTACGTCCACTCCTTGGAGGCACCCTCCAAGTATTGCACTAAAACAAGTGTCTCTCCTTTAGTCCCCACAGCTAGGCGGAGAAGCCCTTACAAAATCACTTCCACTTTCCCCGGTGCGGCGGAGT
>NW_021318527.1:415802-422832 GCF_001605985.2 Dendrobium catenatum
CAGAGCGGTATTTCTCATTTTTGCAAAGCAATACCTAGCAAACCGAGCTATAATGTTCAAAAATATAATAAATCTAAATATAATAAAAATTATAATAAATCAATACTTATATTCAATTGAATATATACAAATTTTAATTGTTTAATATTCATTTTTTAAAATATTAAAATACAAAATTTTATTTTATTTCAAAAAATTGCAAACTAAGCATGTGATTTATTCAATTTTTACATCAAATTATATTGCTATTTTCTTTACCAATAATAGCAAGGAAATCTTGATGTTTGGATTGACACAAATAATCAATTAAACAGAATTCCATTGAAAATGCATTATGTGTTGGCGTTTTCAAGGAAAATGCTATCACTGTTCTCGTTTTCCTTGAAAATATAAATAGTAATCCCGTTTTCTTCAAAAACACGATTACTGTTCATGGTATGATCCTTTTAAAAAAAAAAATTATTTTTAAGATCCCTTTGCTAATACTTTTTTAAATCATGATCCTTTTAAAAATTTTCCCTCCAATATCTACCCAGAGCTGCTACCCAGGAAAGCAATTCAGATAAAGGAAAAACTAACAACTACAAAATGAGGGGTTGAATATAAATAATATTTTTAGTTAAACTTTTTTTAAAAAATTCTGAAAAAATTTAATTTAAAAAATTAAAAATAAATTTTATTATTCTGTTACTGTAGCAAGTCGCCCGTTTAACAAGCAACTTGCTACAATACCAATTGGATGAGTTGGCACTTGATGTGTGAGTCAGCAGGTAAGTCACCCATTTAACGAGCGACTTTGCCTACTTTTAAATTTTTTTTTACAATACTTAATTACATAGTTAAAATTTTAATCATGCTTACTTTAAAAATTTCCACACTTTTTTATGTATTCATTAAGTAATGTTTAAATTAGTTAAAAATATAATATTTTTGTATGATAAAAAATTATATAGAGTTTATGTGGGACAAATTTTGAGCTGCTAATTTTCTTTTATTTTTATTGTTTCATGCTTTCAGTCCTGATAATCAATTTTAAGCCTACACATTATTTAGGAATCAGAGAGAATTTGAATACTTAGCCTTCATTTGGAACATCTTTTTTAGTATTTCATAAAGTATTTTTTTAGTACAAAATTTTTTGTTCAAGAAATTTTCTTACTAAAAAACCACTTTAGAAAGTTGTAAGAAAGTTGACCCAATTGAAATAAATTGAAATAAAATATATTAAGCTTCTCTATCATTCTTCTCACTCTTATTTGCTCACTACAAGCCTTTTGTTAACTTTTAGGATTCAACATGGAATTAGAGCTTTCGCCTAACAAATACTTTCATGTTTTCTACTCTTTTGTCACCAAAATCTACTCTGTATATCTTTTCTCCTTGATGGATTTTACTTCGTCTTTATGGTTGATTCTCCAACTTCCCTGTGAAATCCTCTAATTCTTTGGACACCTCTAATGTTAAAATGAGACAAATCATTAACCCCATCCCCTAATCATAAACTTAAATTTGCTATGTTTAATATTATACATATTGTTAAAACACAATAAAAAATCTGTCTGAAACTTTCTACAGACAATTGTTAAGATATCTATCTTAATGAGATTAAACTTTATCCTAAATAGCTCCTTACCCACATTGGGCAAATCTCACGAACCTCAAAATACAACATATGGGCACTAATTGATCAAAACTTAATATTTGCATTATTCCATATATTTTTGCATCAATTCATCCTCATATTCTCGATGGAATCTTATTCCTAGATTTGTCACACCATTAAAATATGGCTTTAGTCCATAAACCATTCTCGAGTTCTTTGTTATAAAGATGAGCTACATAACATCATGTTGAATACTAAATCTATGACATGATATTTACCCAAAAATAAATTCAAAATAGATGACATTCCAATGATAAACTATTCCCTAGACGTTAAATAAATTATTCTACACATTTTTAACATTTGCCACAAAATTATCAAGCATTTAAAACTACTATCCTCACTAAACTTACCCTTATTAGACTTATGGATCTTTATTATATGAGGAAATAAATCTTGTCACTGAATCCCTCAAAGACTATTCTTCATTTATTCCTCCTCTCCCTTTTACTCCATGGTTGCTCCATTGCAACTAGAGGGAAATGCAAGAGTCAATTACAATACTATACCCTTGGTTTAGGTTGCTTTTCCGATTCTTATTCAACTCATTTTGCTCAATCTCATTCATTGGCAAGATGTGCTCAACTTTGCTCAATTTACATCAAATGTTAAATATATGCAAAACTTGGGCATTCCACTACTCAGTGCTTACACCAAAGAATTATTTACCCCTTCCATACAATAAGAATTCATTATATTGTTTCCATCTTTAACCTCAAATTTGTTCTTAGATTCTAGAGCATCTTCACACTCAACTTTAAATCTCTCTTAGCTTCGCCAATCCACACAACACATAAGATATGCCAAGTTCTTGATAGAAATGAAAATTCATTAGAAATCGTTAAAAGATTTAGGATTGCTTCCAACTTTTTCCTACAAGCGTATTCTTTCTCTTCTACTTCACATTAAAAATATATCTCTTAATTTGCTTTCTATTCAAAAACTTGTTGTTGATAACCTTTTGTTGTGTCCAGTAATGCTTTTGGATTCAATATAAAAGTTTTGATATCAAATCTCTTCTTCTAGGACGTTGCCAAAACATCTTGTGATTTAAGGTTTTTCTAAGCTCAAGCCCTGGTTGACTCACAACTCATTTACAAGTCAAGATTGAGCTAGCTTAGCTTAATTGTAACCCAAGTTATATGTATTCTATTATGTAGACATTAAGGATTTTTTTTTAAGAATCTATATGTTTTTAGAGATCCATTTACATTGTCGAACAAGGGCAATTCACTAGACCGCTACCTTCATTGGACCACCCCCAACATTACACAATATCCCAACCACCACGGTTGGATTCTAGCTACCCAACCATAGTTGCTAAACCAATTCCATTGTCAAACCACTAACATCAAATCATTGCAACTTGACCACTTTTATTTGATAACCACTATTTAACAATAATTATTTAACTAGTGCCTTCACTAAACAACAACTATTGGACCATCATCTTCCAATCCTCATTATTAGGCCAAATCACATGTCCAACAATATAGGATCATTGTCACTCTGCTACAACTATTTGAATGATTTCCACCCTATATCAACTTTGCGATATTTTCTACCAACTACTCATACGCTTATAAACTTCTCATCTCTAAATTAAGAGATAGCCAAACATTTATATCAACATTTTCATACAAGAATAATCATTTCAGCTGGGCAAGGGCTCATGGTTTTATATTTTTTTAGTTTTTTACATAAAAACTTTATTGTCATTTATGCCTTTTTTATTTATATTTTTATGTATACTCACAATTGCCTTCTTGAAAATCTAGCAGGTAATGATAGAAAAACATGCCCTTTATTCGAGTCCCAAGGGAGGACTCAGCCGTCCATATCAACAGGGGGCACTCACCTAGGTTCTTAGGCACTCATTCTACATGGAGCAACATGAAACTTTCTCATCATGTCAGCAGCTCAGTGTCTGCTAGATTCCTCATCCCTCTATCATCCATTGTCTTTGTCTTGCAAAGCCCTCAATCCAAGATCAGCTAAAGAAAAAAATGCCCATCTTGGGTTCCTATCTCACTCTATCAGCACCTACCAACACTAGATCCCTAAACTAGCTCAACTAACTTGCTCCATTACCTTATGATGACTCAAGGCTCATCGTATTAATTTAGCAACTTCTACTTAACATCATATTATTAGATCCTTCTCATTCTACACTGGCTAGCAAGATCAACCAATGCCATGGGGTTTATCTTCTTCTGAATTCACCTAGTGTATGCTTAGTGCCACCTCACTCACCTAGAGAAATATCATTGACCTCAACTATCCTTTACTCGATCAGGCGACCACACATGTAGAGAGCATGGTGTAATGTTGCATACAAGGATTGTGTATCATTATACCTTCTTACTATTATTTATATATCCTTTCTTACTCTCCATCCTCACTTATGTTCCTAGCATTTCCATAGATACCTTGTCAATAAGGTTGGGCATCATCCATGAAAAGATTCACATACAACATCCTCCAAGGTGCAAGCATGTATTTATACCAAGGATAAAAAACCATGATATACTCAACCACCAAAATTAATAAGAGCCATCTATGAATTTAGAGAATGCAAATTACATGACCCACCAGAATCTCATAAAAATGTAGAGCAAATAATAAATACAATCCAAGATGCCTTGGGTAAATTCTATGGGGGAGTCAGTAAAGACAACACTCCTATGAGCTCTAATGTCTCAACTGTCCTTCACAAAAGACCCACTAGCCAAACAATAACATTGATGCCCATCTCAAATCTTTCTTGCATAGAAATGAAGGATGATGATTGTAATATATCTATAATTCAGAAGGTATTATTAAGAGATCATCAATCCCCAATGAAATAGATGTAGCAGTGGCTCGCATGAAACTAAATGCCATCACTTAATCCAATATATGTAATGTATATGTCATTCTAAAATAATCTATTAATCTACTAATTAGTTGTTTCATAGCGGTTTCATCTATTAACTTATTTTGAAAGCCTAGATCGGTCCATTCTTCCATGAGGACCTCCATATTTTGTTGAGTAAGAATCCATAATGGGTCTGGGTCAGTGATTTGAAAACTTGCTTTCCTAAATCTTGATTCACACATAAATTTAGAAATTATGTTACTGGTGTAATTTAAGATGCCCAAATTCCCACAAGTATGGGCATCACTAATTTTATATAATGCATGAGTTATATAGCTTATGAGTAGGAATACCAAAACCCATGTATTGATTCTTTTATTTCTTGATAAAATGAAAGATGACCAATAGTTTTTTGAATGCATATATAATGAATTTCTCTTTTTACACATCCTATTATTCAATAGTTCTTATAAATCTCATTATAATTACCAAAAGATTCATATTCAACTTCAATGGGAACATCTCTTGAGTCAATGACACTTTGATCTAGTTTCCATCGGAGACACAATTGACTACTTAAATGGATTTGTTTATGTTGATAAGCTCCAAGTGCATCATAAGAACAAAAAAAATAGTTCTTAATGTTAGTTGAGTCCTTGGTTCCCTAGTTGATTGACTCATAATAATGCATGCACTTAGGGAAAACTTACCAATGTCTTCTCCAAGGCAATCACAGAGGCCAGACTAACTACTAGGTACAAGGTCCCAAGCTTGGAATCCCATAGAGGAAAGTGTATTGAACCCACTAGCCATGTATTGATCTTTGAGTCCATGAACTCTCTAGTCAACATCACTGATGCCCTCAAATGTTTCTTTTTCTTTATGACTCTAAAAAATATGACCTTTGGGTTGTTCACTTGCCTGCTAGTGGGAGTGATCACCTCCTTTTATAAACTAAGCTGAATGTTTACACAATTTTATTGTATCCTAAATCCATAGAAGAGTTCACAAGCTTTGTTTAAGATGAGGAAAATAAGGAAAGTCATTAAGAAATTCATTATGAAGTTTTAAAGAGATGTTATATGTAAAAGATCTTAAACAAGCGATTGCCTAGGCTGTACTAACCCAAGGGCAAAGTGAGGGTCCTTTCAGGTTTTCCCTTGGCTTACAATAACTAAGAAATCTTACTAAATTTCTAGAGCTTGACAACAGTCATGTGAATGCTAAAAATATTAATAAAATTATTGAGCTTCCACATTTACTCTCCCTAGTGAACTTGCCACTAGAAGTGAGCTCGTGAGAGGACAAGATAGAGAGAAAATCTATCATGTAGATAAGATGGAAAAATACCAAATCTATCATGAGATTGATGTTAACCTGAGCACGAATAGAAACCCTTCAAATAAGGCTTCTAAGGATTATCAGGCTACTGCTACCAAAGGTGGAGAAGCCTATTTGCATTACTCACCCCCATCATGAATAAGTCATACATCACCCACTGACTTATCACACTTACATATTATTACGAATGCCCATGATTAAACTTTTTGAGGCCATCCAGAACAAAGTTTTCCTTAGGCACTCGGTGCTAATGAAAGTGATGTTGCGTACTAGAGAAACCTCATGGTGTTGGACCTTCAATAAAGATCATAATAATGACATGGAAGTGTAACTTCATTGAAAGGCCTTATGGAGGACCTCATTTAAGCTAAAAAGTTATAGGAGTTTATGATCACAAATCCTAATTGGTTCATAGGATTGATAAGTAAACTTAACAACCACTTTGCAATTTCACTTAGTAGGTGTCACCATAATCATCTTCACTAAAGCAAATAGTTCCATGGAGAGGAAACTAAATAATGACATTGTGGTCCTTATGACCATGATATTCAACTATCAGATCAATGGCATTTTGGTAGATACAAGGAATTCCATGAATATAATCCTTAAATCTATTTTTGATAAAACAAAAACATCTTTGTGTTCTAGCTCATCCCTACTATGGGACCTCTTTAAGGCTTCTCTGGTGAGAATAGAGAGCTAGAAAGATTGGTTGCCCTTCTAGTCGCATGGGATGATGAAATCCTTAAGTACATAACAATGGCTAGTTTCATTTTATTCAATGTGTTAGTAACTTAGAAAGCCATTTTTGGGAGACCCTTCATCCCAAACAAGCCTAATATGGCAAAAATACATGACATGCCATATCGAATTAAATGGTGGAAGCTCAAGACTAAGATAACTTTTTTTCTTCAAATTAAACAACATAATAGCTTCTAATTAACATCTAGTAAGCATAAAAATAAATCATTCACAAATTTCTATTTGTTGTATTCATCATCGATATTTCTATACAATAATTATACACTATAGGACGACTATGAATAAAAAAATAGCTAATAAATAAATAAATAAATAGACATGAATATAAAAAAATAGGAAATACTTATGTAAACTCAGATATATTTGAACTAGGGACTACAACTACTCAACCGGCTCTATCCCCTTTC
>NW_021318527.1:424485-443245 GCF_001605985.2 Dendrobium catenatum
AAATTTTAATTTAAAATTAAAATTAATTTTAAAAATATTTTATTTTTAAAAAATTTAAATTAGTTAAATATTTAAATATTTAATCAAAATTAAATTCAAATAATTTAGAAAATTTAATAAAAATTATTTATAAGTACTTTAAAAATTTTAAAAAATTATCTTAAATTTAATTTAAAAATTATTTTGAGTATTAATTAATTTTGAAATGTTTTCTTATTATTAAGGTATTTTCAAATTTTAATTTGAAATTATTTTAATTTTTCTAATATCCAAGTTAAAATTAAGCTATTTATATATATATGTGTTGAACACAAAATATAATATATCATTATATTAACATAATTGTTACTAACATCACACATATATGGGCTACCTCCTTGAAGCACTAAGTTTAAAGTCTTCATCTAGACTACAATAAAAATGCTAAATGAAATAAATATAAAAATGTAACACATAATAAAATAAATCTCTCTCTCTCTCTCTCTCTTTATCTCTCTCTCCCTCTCTCTCTCTCAAGGTTACTCCTTAGAATTGGGGTCTTCCTCATATTCTTCTTTTTTATCTCTCTCTCCAGGCTGCCAAACAAAAGGTTGGTACTCAAAAGTAGAATAAAAATCATATTGGTTTGGTCTTTCAACAAATGGACTATTTGTTAATATTCCAACAAGAGCCTCTTTAAAATGAGATGTGTACTTATAATTTTTCTCTTGTTGGTCGATTATATGAGCCAATTATATTTTGATTTCAATTTGCTAGCCTCGTGAGTCTTCACAAAACTGAGTCACATTCTCCATTTTTTCACTCAAGTCTACCATCTGATCACTTAAAGATTTAGGAGTTCTGGCACTCTTCCTATTGCTACTGCTCCCTACCCCTCCACAAGTCTTGGGCTCACTATGATCCTCCTCTTCTCTATCTTATTATTTAAAATTCAATATTTCCCCTAGTGAGAGCAGTTATGGGGAATAACTGTTCTTCATTTTGATCACCCCTCACTCTTGCTACTACATAAAAAAACATTTACTAAAGAAGGGTGGCTTACACCCACTGAATTAGATCCTCTCATAATGTACATAAGGGAAGAAAGGATCAACTTTCTAATGTTAATAGTGTATCCATTTTGAATGACAAAATTTAGAAGGGCTCTAATCTTAGTTACTTCACTAATGTTCTTACTAGAGTGAAGGGAAATTAATTTTTTATTCTCTATTCTTCCATCTAGATCCATTATTCGGTCTACAAAGTAAGTTAAGAATTTCTTAGGAATTAAATGGTGCATTTATAAAAGGAAAATATTCTTCAAATTCCTTACCTTGTACAATAAAGACTATTAATAGTGGAAAGGGTTAAAAGGTACCCATCTCCCTCTCATATAACATTTAGAATTAGAAGCCTCTTTTCCATTGGAAAAAAATTCTCGCACTATATTAATAATGGATCCAAATGGTTCCTCACAGAAATGAGCCCAAGCTCTAACAGAAATGGTTTAAAGGATTGGTTGGGTTGGGTTAAGAAATCATGCTCACGGATCAAATATTTAGATACTACTAATTCTGCAAACTTAGACTCAACTGCCTTAGAAACAAATTTGAATTTATCGTAGGTTGCAGCTCTCTTCTTCCCTAATCCAGAAGTCTTAGGGGCCACTTCTATAGAAAGGATCTTAAGTGTAAGAAAAGAAAAGAAAAGAAAAAAAAGAATATTAGATGAAATGAGATGAAAAATGATTTGTTATTTTATAAAATTTGAAGTCCTACGGCGCTAAAGGGTATGACACTATGGCACTTAATGTATGTACTAAATATCAAAATAGTAAATTTTAAATGCAGTTGTAGTTCAGGCTGTTGAGATTGTTGCAACTTAGTTTTTTTATTGTTGAGATTCTTGTAATATGTATATTTTTTATTATTCCAAATATTATTATTTTAATTATAATTTCTCCTAAAATATTTTGGATGTATTATTTTTGTTGTTTCTATGTACTAATATTTCAGAAAAGTTATACTCCAGATTGTTGAAGACTTTAAATCAAATTAGATTAGATTTTATTGTAATTTAACTATGCATTTTTCTTTTTATTAAGTGTGAGAGAGTGTGATTGTAAATGAGTAACTGTGCACACACACACTTGGGGAGTGTTTAAAATTTTTAATTTTTAAATGGATCATACTATACAAATTCATTTCATATGGGACATTATATTGAGTTATTTTTTCCTACGAGCAATTAAACGAATTGCAGTAAGAAACTTTTTTAAAGAGTTGATCGTACTGTACGATTCATTATTAGTACATATGACATCTAGAGTACAAATTGGATGGGTCCCTTTCCATCCTGATGAATTCAAAGCTTTTTCTGAATTGATCATAATGTATGATTCATTTTTCATACAGATGACGTCTAGAGTATGAATTGGATGGGTCCCTTTTCATCCCAATGAATCCCAAAGTTTTTTGAATGGATCGTACTGTATGATATATTATTCATACAAACAATGTCCATAGTACAAATTTGAAGGGTCTCTTTTCGTCCCAATGAATGCCAAATTTTTTTAAGGAAATCAAACTGTACAATGTTTTGTTCATACAAATGATGTCCAGAGTACGAAATATGGGTACCTTTTCATCCCGATGAAGTTGATAAATTTTCTAACCATTCATATAGTACAAACTTGGTTCGTGATGGATGATCATTGTGTACGTAAATATTTCATATAGGTTCACACCGGTTCATACACAATAGTTTTTGAACCGTTCAAATGTATGAAAATATGGAAACTTTCAATTTTCTGGACAATTTTTCGTGTCTTTCATATAAAACCTCCTTAGAAATTGACATAAAAAAGAGTTGTTCTTCATGATTTTTCAAGTGCAAGTGAAAGAGTGTTTGTGGGAGAGTATTTGAGAGAGATTTCTTACAAGTGGAGTGTGAATGATTCACAAGGTTACTCTTTTTTTTTTTTTTGAAAAGTGCAGATTTGCATTAAGGAAAAAAGCAAAGAAGCTAATTACACTTGATAAAAGGGTAACATTCCTCCTTTATCAAATCCAACAAAGAGGATGGAATGTTACCAAAAGAAAAACTATCAAAAGTAAAACTACTATCTAAAGCCAAAGTAGCACAAAAATCAGCTACTCTATTAACATGGTGAAAAATGACTTTATTGAAATCATTAAGGAAGAAGAGCTCCTTGACCGGTCATCTCTCCAAATGCCATTTTGCCTTCTTCAAAAAATCTTGAATGAATGAAATAATATTGAGATTGTCACTCTAAATGATAACTTCTTTACTTTCAAGCTTACAACTTTGAATGAATTCCCTTGTAGCTAGTACCGCCTCCATCTCTAGTTGTGCAACATCCCAATGAACTCTATTCTTCCCAAAAGCTAGAAGAAGCCTACCTTTTTGGTCTCTAAATACTCCCCCAATGCCAGCAAGTCTTGAACTCAATATTGAATCATCCACATTAATCTTGATCCAATCTAGCAGTGGAAGGCACCAAGTTTTGTGGAACTCCCTAGGGAGATTATTACCCCAGCTATCTAGATATGTACTAGATTGAATCATGGCTAAAGATAGAACATTTGTTGCAACCATGGAACTGGACACAGCAGCCTTACCATGCTTCACCCCATTGCGGTTCTTCCATGACAAATAAACTACATCACAATATAGTTTAACCATGCTAGAATTCTGAACTGTTAATCTTGTCTGCTCCTCTAAACAGCAATCAAGGGATTGAAAAATAGGAATATCAAATCCCTATTCTCTAATTTTTGAAATTATATCAACAAGATATTTGTAATGAACCACAATGTGATCATAATTCTCAACCTCTTGACATCCTCTAGCACAAGAATCATCACTAGCAAGTCTGAGATATTTGAGAAAATGATTTGTAGGGATAGCAAACTTACTAAGATGCCACCAAAAGAGTTCAACCCTTGCTTTGAGTTTTAATTTCTTAAGCCAATTGCAGAAACCACCATCATCTTCTTTGCATCTTCCTTTCATCACATATTCATATGACAAGGCAGAAATGGTTCTACCCGAGAGCTTGCACAAGGTCTCCACCTGATCCTCCTTCCAAATGGAATCAATATATACTTACATAATCAGCAAAATAAGTTCTTCATGAAAAAGCCTTTGTAACTTCAATTCATCCCATTTACCGTCAAATGAAATGAAAATTTGAAGCATCATTTCCTCCAAAGCTCCACAGTTAGAAAACGTAGGCCAAGCATTAATGTATTTCTCCAGCAACCAAATGTCACTTAAGACATTAATTTTATCACCTCTACCCACTTTCCATTTGAAAATGTTTTAAGATGTTTTTTTTCCATCAGTCATAATTTTCCAAGTACTAGAAGCACTCTTTTTACATGTTCCATTTATGATATTATCACCATACTTAGAAATTAAAGTTATGTGGAGTAGAGAATCAGTATTTTGGATAAAGTTCCATGCCAACCTTGCCCTTAGAGATCCACCTCTAAGTACTGTTAAATGCATCCCCAATCCTCCATCACATCTTGGTTTACACAACTCCTCCCAAGCAACATAATTCAAACCTTTCTTCCCATCCGGTTTGTTCCAAATAAATTTCCTACACATTTTCTCCAACTCATACAACACTCTTTTAGGAACCAAAAAGTGTGTAAGTAAAAAATTAGGCATTGATAATAATGAAGACTTTATGAAAGTAATTCTACCTCCTAATGACAAGGACTTATTCCTCCAAACATTCAACCTATCCAGCACATGGCTCAATAAGTCTTGAAAATCTTCCTTAATCTTCTTAAAGTAATCTTGATGCCCAAATAATGCATTACCTTCGTAATTTTAAAACCAAGTATTCTAGCAACTTTATTCTTATGAGAACGCTTAACAGCCTTACCAAACATAATTTGGTATTTGATGATGTTAAATCTTTGACCCGTCCATCTGTAGAACTCTACAATATTCTTCAGTAATCTTGCCAAAGTAGAAGTTGATTATGAAAAGACAAGCACATCGTCAGCATATAGAAGGTGTGTAATTTTTGGTCCTCTAGGAGAAACCTGAATACCCAACTCTTGTCCCCTTTGTTCAAACAAATTGGAAATAAGTTGGGAACACATAATGAACAAATAGGGTGAAAGTGGACAACCTTGCCGGAAACCACTGTGAGCATTGATCCATCTAGAATTTTTCCCATTCAGGATAATAATTGAAAACCTTGCATTCACCACTCATTCCATGAGGAGATCAGAAAACAAAGTGGGGAAACTACACCATTTAAGAATTTGATGAAGAGTCGGCCATCCCATGTATCATATGCCTGCTCCATATCCAACTTTACAGCCATCATACCTTTTTTATTATTAGATACTTTAAACTTGTTAAAGATCTCCTGAGCCAATAAACAATGTTCTGACATTGATCTTCCAAGAATAAATGCCATTTGTTCCTCCGAAATCATCTTGGACATACATTTTTTCAATCTATTGACCAACATAGTAGCAACAATCTTATAAGTTGTTTGGCAAAGACTTATTGGCTTATAATTGGATGGCAAATTGGGTTCTTCACCTTGGACATTAAGACAATTAATGTGTCTTTCCACTCCTTGTGCATAATTCCAGAATTAAAGAAACTTTTGATAGCATTCAAAGTAGTTTCCCTCACTATGCTCCAATAAAATTTATAAAAAGAAGATGTCACCCCATCCATACAAGGCGCTTTATTATTGCCTTGTTTGAAAACTGATTCCTTAAACTCCTCCATGGAAAAGTCTGTAGCCAAAACTTTCAAATATGAAGCAACCAACCTCTATTTATCGGAAATCAGAGGCCAATCCAAGAGTTTGCACTCTCTGTATTTCCACTTATCCTCAAAGAATTGTAGAAACACCTTCTCAATTTGATCTCCCTCCTCTTGCAATTTGTTATTAACATCTTTGATTTGCCTCACCCAATTTCCTTTTCTCTTTGCCGAAGCAAAATTATGAAAAACATAGAATTGGTATCCCCTTCCTCATGCCATCTTGCCTTATCCCTTTGATTCCACCAAGTGGAAAGCATTCTTAAAGTGATATTAAGTTCATGTACCTTGCTTCTAAGAAAAAACAAATCTTCCAAAGAGAAATCTTCATCCGTGGCTTCCTTTGTTTGTAATTCCATAATTTCCCTTTTCAAGTCTTCCTTTAACTTACATAAGTCTTTACACTTGTTTTTATTCCAGAAGAATAAAGCTTTTAAAGTTCTTCGAAGTTTTATGTGAAGCACATCCACCTCATCACTGAAATCAGTTTTCTTCCAAGAATTATTCATAATACTCCAAGCAGCCGGGTATAATCTCCAAGTGCTTTAAATCTGATGATCTTTGCCTTGTTAAACTTATTTTCTTCTAATTTAAACACAATGGGACTATGGTCTGACGCCACCCTTGCAAGATGTCTTACTTTTTCTGAAGGAACCATTTGTAAAGATGCATAATTCAGCAAGCATCTATCGAGTCTCACCCAAATCCTTGAAGCTCTTTCTTTATTGTTACACCAAGCAAAGCTTGGTCCAACAAACCCTACATCATGGAAATCATTATTAGTCATAAAGCCTCTCATCTCTTTAAGTCCTCTATAAAGAGGAATCTCTTTCCACCTTTCTTCTCCTCCTTACTCAAAATACAATTAAAGTCATCCCCCCATCTACAATGGACAGAACAATACCCAACATACAATTCTCATGCATACTCCAGAGACTCCTCTCATTATGACACTTATTCCCATACACAGTGGAAACCCTCCAAGACCCTATAGAAGGAGTAGAAATTACACCAACAACCATTTGAGAAGAACTCTCAGCCACCACAAAAGATACCACCTTCCTATTCCAAACAACCAAAATCCCACCAGAAGTACCCACAGAAGGATGGTGGAAAAAGTCCCAATCTCTCCCAATAAGGCAATCAACATCCCACCTATAAATACTAGTTAACTTAGCCTCCAACAACCCAATAAAAACACGTCATGATCCCTAACAATCTCCCTAAGATACAGAGAGGCCTCCTTCTTCCTGGCCGCCCTACAGTTCCAAAAGACAAAGGAAGACATTTAAACAATCAAAGGGGAATTATCCCTGCCTAACACATTCCCCTTCCCATCTCTCCTTGTCTTTCTATGCTCAGGTTCTAAGGGAACCAAATACTTCAACTCCTTAGCCAATTTATGTTTGACCAAACTGTTATTTTGAGTATCAACAACATCCTTTTTATCTGGAATAGATGCAACAACAACAATGGCCTGCGGCTTCTCCACCTTGAGATGATTAACAACTTCCCATTCTTCAATATAATCAATCAAAACATTAAATTTATTTACCACAGAAATATCCTTCTCCTTCTCCCCATTCAAGTTCCCTTTACCATAAATTCTATCTTCAGCCAAGAGATTTTAATCAATTAGTACTTCCTCTGTATCCACATCATTTATCTTGTATTGGACTGGTTCCTTCACAGCAGCTTCTTGAACTCCAGACACCTTACCCTTCACATCATTCATATTTCTTCCATACCTCCCTCCACCAACAAACCTTCCATTTTTTAGCCTTCTAATTTTAAATTGAACATGAATTCAAGGTCCGTATTCATTATTATGCAGAGAAGATTTGTTTTTAGCCGGTACCACCAAATCCCATCCTGCTACCAAATCTTGTTTCTTCACAATCTGGTCATTATGAGCAGGCACCACATCATCACGACAATCCACTCTATCATGCCCCACTTTGCCACAATGATAACAAATCAAATCAATTTTCTCATACTCTACGTTTTGGAAGAATCTTCCTGTTATTCCATCCACCCAAATGCCATTAGGAAGCTTGTTCTCCAAATTTATTCTCACACACACACGAGAAAATTCTCATTTTCCCCATTTAAAGGAGTTTCCAACCACATACATAGGTGATCCTACACACGATGCAATTCTCGCAATATTCTCCTCATCCCATCAGTATAATGGCAAACAGGAAAATCAAATCCAGACGGGTGCGGTAATACCTTTAAAGGAATTGGGAGAGAAAAAAGGGGACCATTTGTCCATGACAACTATGTGTCCTCCTACATACCAAGGACCACCATTCAGTACTTCATCCATTGCTTTAGCAGTCTTGAATGAACATAGTATCCAGTTCATACAAAGCGTAGTCATATGGAAACTACCAAATTTGCTCCACTGCCTCCTCAGATCCAGGCTGCAAATAGAAAATTGCATTTTGTTTCCCAAAACTTTAATCACCAGAGAATACTTCAAAATTTTCGAATTCATGTGTTCCATATCAGCATTTAGTTTTACTGCAATCCCGTCCTCCGACATCTCTGCTTAATCACTGTTGAATGAAATCTTGATATGCTGTGGTTTCTTCCAAGCTCCAATAAAACCCTCATTCACACCATTTTTATTGCTATCTCCACCATCATTATTAAATGATTTTACATTAATCTCAGGTTCCACTGCTAGATTACTGCCATCAGTTTCTTCTTTATTTCCCATAGATTCAATTTCTGTAGCTAGATTACGGCCATCAACATCTTCAAGATTTCACATAAACTTATTCACCTTTAAAACCAAACCAGTAAATGAAGATGCATCAGGATTAAAGCTACATGAATTAACATTCAAGTCTAAGTTCTCTTTAGCATTTCCCGTTGCACGATCAATCACCACTTTCTTCCCTTTTCCTTCAATCACCACTTCTTGGCGAAACGAAGGTCTTGCACCTTCTCTGATCACAACATTATTCTTAGTTCTACCAATGTTATGATTGGTACTGGATGGACGATTAGAGGCCATGATCTCGGCTGTAGACAGCCGATGAGCAGCTGTCGTCAACTCCAAAATTCAAAAAATAGAAGACGAGAATTCTCTAGAATTGCAGACTAATTCACAAGGTTACTCAAAGGTAAGAATCTCTTTTGATTTTTGGTTGCTAGTCATCCTTTTCTTATTTCTAGTTGCTCGAGAGAAGATTTTTAAAGAAGAACCGGTACTCTACCGACACTTGGAGGGTGTAAACAGATGATGGTACTCTACCGACACATAGAGGATGTGAACAGATGATGGTACTCTGCCAACACTTAGAGAGTGTGAACAGATGATAGTACTCTACCGACACATCAAAGGTGTGAAAGGATGACTGTACTCTGCCGCACCGGGAATAGGTAGAAGAGAGAAAAATTATAAAGACTTCTCCTCTTTACTATGGGAGCAAAAGGAGAGTCACTTTTAGTGATAGTGCAATACCTGAAGAGGGAGTCTTCAGGGAGTGGATGTAGGTCTTGTTGGACTAAACCACTATAAATCCTTATGTCATTTTATTTTCCATGTTTTTATTTTTTGTAATTTTATTATTGTGGTTGAAAAACTTATTTCAAAAAGTTAATCATATCAATTTTTTATTAAAAATCTAAGAGAACTTTAAAAATTACCAATTCACTCGCCTCTTAATAATCGTGGGATAATTGTGTAGGTTTAACAACCTATGCGGAATCAATAAGTGGTATCATACCTTTATTTCAAAATTATATATTTATACTACTTTTTGATAATGATAATGGATACTTTTAGAAATTGAAACACACCTGAAGATTCTTCGATCACTAGACCTCCATTATTTTATAATATCCCTTTCAATTTTTGAAAAAATATACATGTCTACATTTCTTCAATCGCTTAACTATCGCCTGTGGATTATAGTTCAGGAAGGGTATACTAGGCCAACTAGACTTGTAGATGGCATTAGAGTTGAAACACCATTTGTTGACTGGACTGTAGAAGAACGTGACTTAGTATAATTAAATGCAAAATATTTAAATAGCTTCTTTTGTGCACTTAGGTCTGAAGATTGCATACGGGTTTCTACTTGCAAAAGTATAAAGGACATTTGGGATAAGTTTTGTATTACATACGAAAGGACCAATGGTAAAGAAATCTACATTAAATATCCTCTTACATGATTATGAATTATTTCACATGAAACCTAATGAATCCATTTCTTACATGTACACAAGATTCATTCAAATAGTTACTTCTTTGCATGAATTAGATAGGGAACCAAAGAATGCTAAAATGGTTAATAAAATACTTCATTGTTTGTCTACTACTTATGATGCTAAAATAACTGCTATTATAGAGTCTAAGGATTTAAATATGTATTCTATTGGTAATCTTCTTTCATCACTAATTGCTTATAAGCAATGAGTAACTCAAAGGAAGATTGATGCAGGAGAATAATGAAAGGAGAAGAAAAAAGCACTGAAAGTGGATGACTCGAAGAGTGATCAGTCATAATCTAAAGATGAGAATGACATTGCTTTGATGATAAGGCAATTCATGAGATTTCTTATAAGGAAGCAAAAGAGACGTCAGTAGTGGAATAAAGGTAAGTTCCATAAAAATGTTAAGGTTTCTAATGATGTGGTTTTTTATGAATGCAAGAAACTTAGACATATATAAATCAATTGTCCTAATCTTAAAGCCACTCCTAGAAAGGAGAAGGTAGAGGATAAAGCAAATGCAAGGAAGGGCAAGAAGAGATTTTAGAGAGCTTTCTGGGGGGACTTAGCTTCGGATTCATCAGAAATAGAAAATGAAGAAGAAGTCACAAACTTATGCTTAATGGCCGATAATCTTGATCAGTCAGATCAAGAGGAGATATGTGACTTAACCTATGATGAATTGCTTGAAGTTTCTAAAAGAATTCATACTGTATATAAAAAACTCAAGAAAATATATGCTAGATTGAACTTAGAATTGCAAGAGTTAGAAAAAGAGCATGAATATCTTAGGAAAGATCACGCACAGATTGACAACAACCACATGAGCTTATTAGATGAATTTAATGATTTGAATAAGTAAAATGATCTTCCAAAATCATCTTATACTGAACTAGAAAAAGAATTTAAACCATTTAAGGATGAATTTGAAACTAGGGAATACTATTTGAAATAAGATATTAATGCGTTAGAAGATGCTAATTCTTTTCTTAGAATTAAGGTGAAAGCTCTTGAGGAAAATTGGACACCCCCTACACTTGAAGGATTTACTGATCCTATTTTAAAGGCAAAAATCTTAAAACCTAGAAGAGATAGATTTATTATTAGAGGTTGAAAAACCCTTTTTTTTAGAGTTAAGTATTTTACTTGTTGGATGATTGGACATATTTCACACACTTATACTTTATATAGAAAAACTTATTTAGTGTGGAGACTTGAGATGCATAAAACAAGTCATGTCATACATGCATCTAGTTTTAATTTACCAAGAGGAGATCTAAACTTATTTGGATTCTTAAGACAAACGTTTGAAGGTTTTGTAGACTTTCTCTCATACAAGACTTTGTGAGAGCATTTAGTACCTGGACAGCAGTTTCTTGAAGCATATGATTAGAGGCACTACATAATTTATATAAATGTAAGCCAGGAATAGAAGCAAGCTTACACTGGAGATTATACCATTAGGAAAGTCGTTGGCACATGTATGATCAAAAACTTGAATAATTTTTTTATTGAGAATGTTTTATTTGTAAAAGACTTAAAGCATAATTTCTTAAGTATTAGCCAACTATATGACAAAGGTTATAGGGTTAATTTTTTCCCACTAACTGCATATTAAGCCTAAATGGAATTGATATACTACACGGAAATAAGGTAAATAACATGTATATGATAGACATAAATAGTATTGTATCTCCTAGTGTTTTTTATTTAAAAATAATTTCTGATGAATCAAGGTTATGGCATAGGAGACTTTGTCACACTAGCATGAAAAACCTTAGAAAAATTACCCAAAAAGATCTTATTAGAGGTATACCAAAACTTGACTTTACTAAGGATCACCTTTATGATGCATGTCAATTAGGAAAATAGGTGAACCCTTCATTTTATTCCAATAAGGATCTTAGAACTAGTAAACCATTGGAGATTATTCATATAGATATTTTTGGATGGGTTAGCACTATAAGTCTGGAGGGATGGTATACAAATTTGTGATTATTGATGATTTTGTAAGATTCACAAGGATTAAATTTTTATTTTATAATAGTGAATCATTTGAGAAATTTAGAGATTTTTTGACTTGGATTTAGAGGAAACTAGGATGTGAAATTTTAACAATTCAAAATGATCATGGAGGTGAATTTGAAAATGAAAATTTTGAGGATTTTTATAAATAAGGCTAGATTGGTGGTTAAGGGGTATAATTAAATTGAAGGGATTGATTTTGAGGAGAGTTTTTCCCCCGTAGCAAGACTGGAAGCAATTAGGGTTTTATTAGCCTATGCTTGTTTTAAGGGATTTAAATTATTTCAAATGCATGTTAAAAGTACTTTTTTGAATGGGGTGATACAAGATGATGTTTATATTGAACAACCTCCATATTTTAAAAGTTATAAATTCCCAAATCATGTGTATAAATTAAAAAAGATATTATATGGATTGAAATAGACACATAGGGCTTGGTGTGAGAGGTTAAGCATTTTTCTATTAGAGATATCTTTTATAAAAGGAAGTGAGGAAACCAATCACTTTTTGAAGAAATTAGGAGACGATATACTCATTATTCAGATATATATTGATGATATCATTTTTTAATCTTCAAATAAAAATCTCTGTGATGATTTTTTTAAAATAATGCATAGTGAATTTGAGATGAGTTTAATGGAAGATCTAAGTTATTTTCTTGATTTTATCATTAAGTAAATTAAGGAGGGAATATTTCTTAGTCAGTTAAAGTATATTAAGGACATCATCAAGAAGTACAAAATGGATAATGCTAAACCAGTAAGTATACCAATGAGTTCTTTAGTTTAATTAGATAAGGACCTAAAGGATAAATCTATTGATCAAAAGAAATGTAGAGGAATAATTAGATCATTGCTTTATTTAACTACTAGCATACCAGATATAATGTTTAGTGTTTATTTGTATGCTTGGTTTCAATCTGATCCAAAAGAATCATATTTAATAGAAGTAAAAAGGATTTTAAGATATCTCTTGGGAACTCAAAACTTAGGAATTTGGTATCCTAAGTACATCTCTTCATTTGAAATTATTAGATATTCTGATTTAGACTTTAAGTTATAGGTTTGATCGAAAGAGTGCATATGGAACTTATTAATTCATAAAAAATCATTAGTTTCTTGGTCTGATAGGAAACAAAATTATGTAGCTCTATCTACTACTGAAGCTGAATAAATTACCTTAGGAAGTTATGTGGCTCAAATTCTTTGGTTGAAATAATAGTTGATTGATTTAGGATTTACAATAGGAACAATTCCAATTTATTGTGATAACACTAGTGCCATTTACATTTCAAAGAATCATATTTAATATTCTAGAACCAAACATATAGACATAAGGCATCATTTTATTAGGGATCATATAGCCAAAGGAAAAAATGAACTAAATCATGTTTCTACTGAAAATCAATTTGCAGATATTTTTATAAAACCTCTAGCCTTTGAAACATTTAGTACATTAAGAACAATATTAGGTGTGATTGATCTTAATGCATAGATAGATTTTTTTGCAAACATGATATGATTGTTATATGTGTTTTGATTTAATTTTACTGTTTTTGTTTGTTAATGTTTTCTGTTTGTGTGTATTTTTTATTTTTATTTTTTATTTGATTTGGACATTATCACTTATCAAAAGCCTTTTTTTGGTTTTCATGCTATATTATCTAAGTGTTTTATTCATATTGTACAAAATTATTTTTGTATTGTACGAATTCTATAGCAAGTCTATGGTTGTTTTGGAGTTGAATGCAAAAAATTTGGATTTTCACATAGATTGTATTGTACGATAACCTTATCATCCCGTATGATATGTATATATCAGTTTGTATGCATATAGATGACTATCCGAGTAGAATCAACTATTATAACTAATCGTACGTACGAAATCAAATTTCATTGGTACAATCCACATGTCATTTTCTGTGGGGGAGGAACCTAACTGTCATTCTGATCATCCTGGATGAACACCTGTTCGTCTGTATGATCGTATGGTCAAAAATTTTGTACGAAAGGATGCCTCATAAATTATGTGTTTACAAAAAGTAATTTTGTTTTGGACATTATCATTTATCCATACAAAACTTTTTTTGTCCTGTACAATCTTAGGATTGTAAGTATGAATCAATTTGATCATGATTGGACAACCAATTGATGAGGCCTAACTCATCTTAGATTACATTCATAACCTTTCTTAAATTGGGCTTCCTTATCATAAGAGGAAGAAAAATATTGCTCTAGTACACTTAGTAACATACATTTTTAAAAAGAAGTACAACATTATTCATTCTGATCCTTCCACTAAAATGCCAATCCTTTTCACTGATGCCTCTTTTTTATCTCTTTTTGGAAGAAATAAGAGTTCTAGTGAGGATACTGTGGGAGAAAAGGGAGCATCTACACATGCTCAGGGATCTGATCAGAATTACTTTCAAAAAATGGTCCAGAGATTGGATCAGTTAGAGACTCATTTTATTCAATGTCTTGATCATATTTAGACTCATCTAAACCAGCATGATGTATGGTATCAAGAAGATATGGAGTGGATCCGACATCAGTTTGACTTGGTGAACACAAATGTAGCTATGATGAATAGTTATTTTTCAGTGTTCAATCAACCACCTACTCCAGACCAAGGCCTCTCTGGCTTTTATTTGTACTTCTCTGATGCTGTTTCTATCAAACTTTAGATTGTGATGTGATATTGTATTTTTTTTTATTCCTTTGCTTGTTTTATGAGTTAGTTGTACTTGTGTGATGTGATGTTATGTTTGCTTTGATATTGATATCATGAATTGTATGTTGCAAATCTTATTGATATCAATGAAAATTGACATGTTTTTGAAATGATATTATTCCTATACAAGAAACCTTTTGAAATTGACCATTAAAATTGTATTTAAATTATTTTTCTTTTCAAATTAATTTCAATACAAAAATCATATCTTTCAAAAGCTTAAATTAAATTTTAACTGGATCTGGATAAGGAAATCAATTTCGTGTTTCTTTAGGAAAATAAAACTAGAATATAATTATTGCAAATTTTGATATCTTACTATTTTTATTTTCTTTTTTAATAAGTTTATTTTTGTTATTAGTGACATTTGGTTTTAGATAACTGACTTTGGAAAGACTTAAAAATCAAATCAAAATAAAATGCACAATGTGTACAAAAATTAAAAAAAAAAAGTGCAATGGTTTGCAAATAAAAAAGATGCATAAAATGTGTCACAAAAAGAAAAGATACATAAAGTGTATCATTCAAAGAAAAGATGCGTAAAGTCGCTAAATTGAAAGTTATTATTAAGTTCTTTCCTTTAACATTTTATCTCTACTTCAAATATATCTAATTAACAATTATACTCTATATTGAATTTGAAATTAAAAAATCTTTATTTCATCATTTTTGAAATAATCATCCTTATTTAAATTTGTCTAGAATGAATTATGATTTTGATTATCTTTTCTTTTCATAGTTGTTCTTTAATTTAAAGTTTTGAATTTTTCTATTTTAGTATGGAATTAATTTTATAATTGCAATTGGTTTTAAAGAAAATTTCAATGTTATTTTGGTTTATCATTTGACTGCTCTCTTTCAACTTCTAATTCCCTTTTTATTGTTGTCAAGAGGGGGAGTAATAATATTGTTTATGTTGTGTGTTTTTTGTGTTTGTGTTTTTGGATTTTATTATTTGTGTTTCTATGTTTAAAAAAAATATATATATTTGCTCTTCATGTATCTCCCTCTATTCACATATTCATTCATTTAGGGAGAGCTAAGGAGAAATTTGTGGATATTAATTCAAATAATAATTATTTTTCCATCATCAAAAAGGGGAAGATTGTTGAAATTGTTGCAACTTAATTTTTTTATTGCTGAGATTCTTGCAACATGTATGTTTTAGAGGATTCCAAATATTATTGTTTTAATTACAATTTCTCCTAACATATTTTAAATTTATTATTTTTTTTGTGTTTGTGTGTACTAACATTTTAGGAAAATCATACTGCAGATTGTTGAAGACTTCAAATCAGATTAGATTAGGTTTTATTATAATTGGAGTCTATATTTTTCTTTTTATTGAGTCTGAGAGAGTGTGATTGTAATTGAGTAATTGTGCACACATACACTAGGGGAGTATTTAAAATTTGTAATTTTTAAACGGATCATACTGTACGTATTCAGTTCATATGGGATGATTTGTTCAGTTATTTTTCCCTACGAGCAGTGAAACGAACTACACTAAAAAAAATTTCTAAGTGCTAATCGTATTGTTTGATTCATTGATCGTACATAAAACATCCAGAGTATGAATTTAAGGGATCCCTTTTCAACCAGATGAATTCAAAGCTTTTTCTGAATTGATCTTACTGTATGATTCATTATTCGTACAAACGACTTCCATAGTATAAATTGGATAGGTCCCTTTTATGTCTCGACGAATCCCAAAGTTTTTTGAATAGATCGTACTGTACAATATCTTATTCATATAGACGACGTCTAGAGTACAAATTTGAAGGGTCCCTTTTCATCTGATTAATGCCAAATTTTTCTGAATGGATCATATTATATAATTTTTTGTTCGTACAGACGACGTCTAGAGTACTAAAATATGGGTACCTTTTTATCCCGATGAAGTTGAAAAAAAATTTAACCGTTTATATTGTACGAACTTGGTTGATACTGGATGATCATCGTGGAAAAAAATATTTTGTATAGGTTCACACAGGTTCGTATGAAATAATTTTTTAACTCTTCATACGTACAAAAATATGATCGTACTGTACGATCGTATACGCTCAAAATGGAAATTTTTAGTTTTCTGGATAGTTTTTCATGTCTTTTATATAAAAGGTCCTTAGAAAGTGGCATAAAAAGAGTTGTTCTTTGGGATTTTTTAAGGGCAAGTGAAAGAGTGTTTGTGGGAGAGTGTTTGAGAGAGAGTTCTTACTAGTGGAGTGTGAAGGGTTCATAAGGTTACTCAAAGGTAAGAATCTCTTTTTGTTTTTAGTTACTACTCTTCCTTTTCTTCTTTTTAGTTGCTCGAGAGAAGATCTTTGAAGAAGAATTGATACTTTGCCTATACTTAGAGGGTGTAAACAGATGATGGTACTCTTCCAACACAGGAGGGTGTGAACAGATGATGGTACTCTGCCAACACTTGGAGAGTGTGAACAGATGATGGTACTCTGCCTACACAAGAAGGGTGTGAAAGGACAACGGTACTCTACTGCACCGGGGATAGGTGGAAGAGCGAAAAATTATAAATGCTTCTCCACCTTATTGTGGGAGAAAAAAGAGAGTCACTTTTAGTAATAGTGCAATACATGAAGAGGGAGTCGTTAAGTAGTGGACATAGGTCTTGTTGGACTTAAACACTATAAATCCTTGTGTCATTTTATTTTTCGCATTTCTATTTTTTGAAATTTTATTATTGTGGTTGAAAAGTTTATTTAAAAAAGTTAATCATATTAGTTTTCTATTAAAAATCCAAGAGAATTTTTAAAATTACCAATTCCCCCCCCCCCCCGGCCCTCTTGGTTACACCTTTCCCCCCCGCCCTCTGGTTAGCCATGGGGATCAGATTGGCGTAATATCTAAAACCATATGGAATCAAACCAGGCTATATGGCACAACAACATTAAGTTATGAGATTGAAATGACTTTCGAAATGGGCCACTGCTATGGTGTTTCCATTGTTTAGTGCAGTATGATCATGTCAAGTAGCTATTTGGCGTGCCGTTAATTTGCAGTGAAATGAAATAAATGATAGTGGCACTACATTGTTAATTTCTAGCCTTTGTAACGCCCCCCACTTACCAAAAACCAGTAATGTGAAATTTTAATCCATACGATTCATTTTAGTAACGACTTAAATAGTGCTTAAAGGTTGTGTTTGATTAGCATTGTCATGCAACTTCAAAGATGAAATGATGTGGTCTAAACTTTAAATATCTATTATTAAATTTCTATTTAAAATACAGATATTATTAAATCAGTATTATATAAAAGAAAGCATGAAATCTGCCAGTGCTATGATAGTTGGCATGGCGGTGCTGTAGTGTGTGATACATAATAAGCAAAATGACTTATATACCCATTAATTTGCAAAATTGCAATGCGAATGTTTATATATACTTATAATGCACATCATATGAGAAGAGGCTATAATATAATTTACATATTAATATGAGTAATAGTCTAAAATTCTATAGATCTATTCAATAATATAGATCTTATAAATTTAAATAAGTAAAGCCTTCGCCTAGTATATTGTATGGGCGAGAAACTAGGCTAAAAGTTGATGGTGGGAGGTGGAGTAACCAAAGAACACTGTAAGATAATGATTAGGGGTTCTAATCAATCACTAATTATACTGCTTTAGGTTTCCTTATGATATAAAAATATAAAAAATCCACTATAATATAGAATAAAAGTTATCATGTCGAATCAAGCAATATAGTGATAGATTAGAGTATCAATCCCATGAGGAAGAATGTGTACTTTCAAATACTAGTACTAATTAATTGACTATAATAAATATCTTACTTAATAAAAATAAGATTTTGGTTTGAAATTTAATAAATAATAAATTAAAAAATAATTTAAAAAAATTATTTAGAATTATTTTTTATTGATGGAATATAAACAATAATGTTTCCTAATCATATCTCTTTTTTATTGATGTTATTAATATATATGTATTGCT
>NW_021318527.1:443345-446243 GCF_001605985.2 Dendrobium catenatum
GAGCACTCAATCAAGTGTGAAGCAATAAACAATAGATTAAACCTTTCCAACCTAAATACCCCTTTAATCTCTTATAGTTTATTACCTAATAAAAATCTTAGAAGAGTAGGTAAAGCATATACTATTAAAACTCCCTCATGACAATTCTTCTCTATAAATTTGATACATGAAAGGCACTATGCCTATGCTTGCATCATATCAATCCAACATACCTAGTTGTGCCTACTTTCCTCTTCCTAAGCTCAACATTATACCTAATATTAACTATACATATAGCCACTATATGTATTAAATGAAGACCTTATGTATTAAAAGAATCAAGAATTTTTTTATGAAGAGAATTCATCAATACTTCACATTCCATTTACACAATCAATCCAAAATTAGAGAATTTTGCAAGACATGAAGAACAAGTAAAGCAAATTCATTTTCATTAATTATGCAAAAGAAAGAAAGTTTAGAAGAAAATATATCATTGAAAAAGTTCAATGATCTCCTCTACACTCCTCTTTGAACTTATGGAATTACTTTCACAAACACAATCCAAACACTCTAATGGAATGTATCTAGTACTTTTTTGAATTCCCTTAGTTATCACTCCTAAGGAAAAATTAGAGAAGCACTAGAAAGACTGAATTGAACAAGTGATTGAACATCCTTACTAACATTACAAATGAACTATTTAAAGAAAAATATTAAAAAAAAATATTATGGCATTACAGTGCTTGAGACACTTGCATCGTGGCACCCATAAAATTAATTAACACTGCAGTGCTAAAGGGTTTCCTCCACTGTAGTGCTTGTGGATATGGACCCACTGTTTAATGAATTGACTTATTGCCTCACTGATAGATAGTATCCTGAACAGTTATAATTGTAGCACTATGGTGATGATGACGGTTGAGCTCTACGGCATCTATGTTGCACTCTCCTTGACTTAGCGGTACTGGAATTTTACATTATGGAGTCTTGCCAAGTAGGAAGGAATTTGTGATGTCTAGTTGATGAATCAGTCAGGTTTAGTGATAATTTTTATACGGAGGACACAAATGGAAGGAAATTTGGCTACAGGGCTAAAGGTTTGGTGTAGTTGAGGCCGTATTATTAGAGATGTACTTTAGCAATGAGGCGGGCTTTATAGTGGGCTACAGAGCCATGAACGTGTCATTTGGTTTTGTAAGTCCATCGATAGCTGAGAGTAGGTGTATTAATTGGATGTGGAACAATGACCCATGTTCCTAGTTGTTGTACGGTGAGAAACACAACAACCATGGTGGAGTGCTAGTGAAAGTGTTTGGAAGCACCTATGTATGTGATAGGATCGAGTGGTGGTAAGAAAAGTTGATGATTGAGGTTGAATATGTGGTGAGGTTTGAAGAAACCAGTTTTTGAATGAGTTAGCATATGATGCATGGGAGGTATTGTAGGGGAGGGGATTGGGGGTTATAAGGATGTGGGATACTCGGACTGAGTTTTTGGATTGGTGTTAGTAGGTGGGGATAATGGGGTGATGTGGAGATCAAGTGCTGGTAACTGGTTGGTAGAGCAAAATGTTGTCAGAGGTGTGGATTGTTATTGAAGAGATGTGGGAAGGAGAAGGTGATTGTTCGAGTGAGGAGGGTGTCGGGGCCATTGTACTCAGTTAGATGGTAGAGGTTGTCAAAGTTGTTGGTGAGATGGAAGGAAGCTCCTTAGTCAATTATTCAGTTAGTAGTGGGTTATGAAGTTGAAGCTAGAAGAGCTGTGGATGGTGTTGGATACTAGATGTTTAGTCGATGCCAACTGATGTTGGTGGGGTGTCATCCTTTCTGTAGATTTGACAAATGACTAGTCAAATAGTTGTAGTAAGAGGTGGTCGATTTGTCGTCTGTGATGAGGAGCAACCATTGGTGGATGAAGAATTAAAATTCCCACGACCACATCCTCTTCCACAATTCGAATAAATAGCTTTGTTATGGTTTGGAGAGGGTGTTTCTTTGGCTGAGTCTTGAGAGGGATAGATTTCTTCACTTAGGAGTATTGAGTAGAGGTCCTCAAGACTAACCAATCTTAATTTGGTCCTGATGGAGGTCTTGAAGGCCTAATATTGAGGAGGCAGTCCATTTAGGGTAGAGAAGAATGTCCTCGCAGTCGATAGAGCAGCCAACAACGACAATTTTGTCGAATGATGTCTTCATGTTGGTAAGGTATTGAAGCATGGGGAGATTACCCATAGAAATGTGGTGAAGTTCATTCTTAAGCTGTATAACTCTAGACCTGTTTGTCGCCTGCAGGAAACATTCTATTGTGCTCCAAAGGTCAACACAGGTAAGAAATTTTAGAGAGGAGGGAGTAGTTTTCATTTGAGAGTTGAAGGGGAACTATTGTTTTGATATTGGAGATAGGAAATTTGAGAGAGGAGGGAGTGAGGACGTCGTCAACAGGAGTGTTGTGGGAGGAGGAGGAGGCCGCCATATTAAAGGATCGGGGATGGGCTGTGAGCCGATAGCTCTGATACCATGTGAACAAAGCTATAATACAACTGAGTTAGGTCATACGTAAATAAGACAACCACAGAGGAATTTTGGAAAAGAATCCTCTATACCATTTATGTGTAAATGTACTTTCTGCACACTTTGTATTGTAGGTAACTATGTATATCTAAGGCTGAGATTGAATTTGTCTGTTATGATTTCATGGTGAGCATGCGAGCTGAGCTAGAGACACTCGTTCCTTCTGTGAAATAGTGTTAGAATCGGTTACTAAGTGAGGGTTCGCTGTTAAATTATATCTTTATGGGAGATAGATGTATAGATATCTAAAAGCAACGTTTTGAAAACCGGACAGGACTGGCCGGTTCAACCGGTTGAACCCCGAACCGGCAGGCCGGCCGGTTACGGTTTGCTTAAGAACCGTTTC
>NW_021318528.1:0-22500 GCF_001605985.2 Dendrobium catenatum
AAGTTGCAAGAATGTAAAACATGCAAATAGCAACTTTCATAACAGTTACTTGAAGCATTATGGGACTATAGGACTACCTACCGTACTCCTTCTCACTCCACCCCATATACTTTAGCTTTTGGGGTTGAAGCAGTCCTCCCACTTGAGGTCGAGCTCCCCTCACTACATGTGGTAGTTAGCTATAATCTATCTGATGAAAATAATGCCCAACTAAGGTTGGAAGAGCTTGATGGTCTAGATGAGCTTCACTTACGAGCTTATCTGTGCCTTAAGCTATGCTAGGCCCAAATGGCCCAGCACTACGAGCTCCTTGTTAGCCACAATGCTTTTCAGGTAGGCGAGTTAGTTATTATTTTGCATGGGCCTATCATTTTGCATCGTCACTAAAATGTTAAGTTTGAGCTTATTTGGGAAGGCCCCTTTGTTATAGAGCAAGTTTATGAAGGTGGTGCCTACCTACTTATTGATGAAAATAGTGTTCACCCAATGCCTGTCATCAATGGACACCTGTCATCAATGGACAGTACTTAAAAAAGTACTAAGTATGAGTCTGGTACTTTACAGGGGAGCCTCCCTACCACATGCAGATATCCCTCAGTATATGTAACTCCTAAAAAGTTTCCTCTTACTTTTTAGTAGTCTGTGTGGCCACGATGATTTATCCTCTACCACACAACGTTTGCTTTGAAGAGTATAAGGTTATCCTTAAAGGTGATACATGAATATGCCGTAGGGCTATTTTGTACTTCTGTATGTGCACACCAATCGTATTGGTGTTAGAGCATAGAATTCTTTTTACTTTTCTCATCTCTTTCATAGGGTTTAGTCCCCCCTGTTTCACTTGCCACCCCAAGCGTGGTCTGGGATATTAAAACCAATAGTTCAAGTCTAGTTTTATGAGGTGATACTGAGTCCACACCCTCCTATGATAGTTAGGTGTGGTGATAGAGATCCATTATCCCTATTTGAGTTTCTTCTTCCTATCAGTCCTGATCTGATAGATGTAACCCCCAGTTAATTCATATGAGTTGAATGTGATAAGGGATGCCAGAGTCATTAGTTTGGACTCTGTTGGAGGTAGGATATCGGTTCCATACCATCCTATGCTAATCAGATGTGGTAGTGTTAATCCTCTATCCTGATTTTTCTTTTTGTTATATATCAGTTTTTCTATGATTGTGCTCCCCAATTCATTCACACGAGTTGAATGTGGTCTGGGTAATCAAAATAAATGATTCAATTCTTTATAAGATCATGTTAGATCTCTTTCTCCAGTTTGATTCATGTGACGAATATGGTATGGGTTATCAAAACCATTCACTATCCGTATTCATAAAAAAACATATATGTGAATAAAAAGAGGGAAGATCTTAGTAGAGCAAAATCGGTTGCCCTTGTCTCATGAGAAACCCGGTAAAACTCTCTAAGAGCCCAAATTCCCAAAAATTCTTTTTTTTTTCTTCTCCTTTAAGGAACTTTGAGGGTTTCTTCAAGGATGAGTCTACACCCATTTGGTTATGACCTTTATGATTTTATTTGTTTTTGGTTGTGACGTCGTACATCTAATCTCATATGATAACGTCACTTTTTCATTGAGCTTAGATCTTGCCCCTCTACTGCACTCTTTTAGCAGCCTACTCTCCCATTCATACACTGATATGAGCTACCAGAGTAGTCCTATGAATGTGGTAGTGTTACTTTTACTTCGCACAGAGTCCTACCTGATTAGGGTAGGTTTTACCACTGTGACCTTCTGATAATCATGGATTTCTCTCATGATTGTTATACTAGGGGTTATGAGTGCTCACTTGTCACCTTAGGGTTACTTCCTAGTTGTGATGTGGTACACTTATCTCAGATGTTAGCATCACAGTTTCAGGAGCTCAAATTTTTTAGTGGAAGATTGGCTCCTTAGTTTCTTTCACCGACCTACCTCAATATTCGTACCCCACTCTTAGCTGCTAAAGTAGTCCTATGAGTATAGTTTTATTGCTTTTCCTTCCCATAGGGTCCTACCTAATTATGGTAGGTATTACCACTGTGACCTTCGGATGTTGTATCAATTTTATTCCTGATTACAATCTTCAGGTAGTGAGTGTTTCCCCTTACTACCTAAAGTTGTCTTCTTGGGTGTGATGTAGTATGTCATATTTGAGAAAATTAACATCACTACTTTAAGAACTTTGATTTTTTAGTGTAAGGTCAATTTTCCTACTCCTTTTTCTGACTTATCCTAACATTCATATACTAGGCTCAGTTGTCAGATTAGTCTTATGAATGTGTTGAGGTCACTCTCACTTCCCACAAGGTCCCACTAGTTTGTGTTGGTGTTACCACTATGAGCTTTATCCTACTCAGAGTTGTTGTCCTTAGTAGCGAGCATGTTCTCTTGCTTCTTTGGCTCTTTGTCTCTTACTTGGTTATATGGGGTGTCATGCCTTAGGTGCCACCATCACCTTTTTCTTAAACTTTAATTTTATACCAGACGGTCAGCTCTTCAGTTCCTTCAACTACTTGTTTCTCCCATTGAGACTCGACTCCTAGCTGTTGGAGAGGTCCTTTAGATGTTTTGATATTGTCTCCACTTCTTACAGGGTCCCCATCAGTTAATATGGGCTTACCACTGTAGCCTCTTGATGGTTATTTTTATTAGGCTTTGGCCTATTTTTTGTAACAGAGGTTCCCCCTCGCTACTTTGGTTCTTTTTACTCATTTGGAATGACATTAGCCCCTCTACACACTTTAGTGAGGGTATATCTCTTCCATCTTTTTTGGGAGACGTCATTCTGATGTCTTCCTCCCCTTTTGTGTAGGGTTAGGGTTCCCTAGGAGATCCTGATGGTATTTGGACTCATAGCCATGATGATTTATCCTCTACCATGTGGTTACCAAAGCGCTAGAAGGGGTTCCCTAGGTGGCTCTGCCAATAACATTATCCTATTTACTTACTCCTTTCTCCCTCACATCCCTATACTGATCCATGTTAGGTTGATGTTGAGGTGACTTTTACCTCCTAGCCTGCTATTTGAAATGAACAAACAGGTAGTTGGTCTTACTTACTTGGTAGAGAGGGCCTAACAGAGCACCTGGCAGGTACTCCTCACCACTCTTTTTTCTTTCTGATTGTCCTATTATGATCAAGCAAGCTTAGAGCCTGACTCTTTATTCACTTAGTTGAAATGTCTGAGTGGGTATTGAGTCCTTCCTCATTTGTAAGGCCGAGCTGGTCGAGCAGATGTTGAAGCTTACCTGGTTGAAGTGAAGCCTTACCAGAGCACCTGGAAGGTGTCTCTTACCACCTCTCTTTACTCCGGATGTCCTGTTAAAGACTAAGCAGGCTTTTATTTTATGGCTCATGAGCTTCTTGCTGAGGTCAAGCAGAAGTAGTGGGTCACCCCAATCCACTATTCCGAAAGGATCAGGAGGAGATGGATCCTTTTCACCTTCTACCCCGTTGTCCAGATACGATCAGACTGGTAGTTGGTTCTACTTACAGGTTAAAGTGAAGCCTTGCCAGAGCACCTAAAAGGTGTCCCTTACCGCCCTTTTACTTAGGATGTCCTATAAAAGACTAAGAAGACTTCCATTTCATAGCTCATGAGCTTCTTACTGAGGTTAGGCAGAAGTAGTGGGTCGCCCTAATCGACTGTTCTGAAAGGATGAGGAGGAGCGCGATCCTTTTCACCTTCTACCCCGTTATCCAGATATGGTTAGACTAGTAGTTGGTTCTACTTACAGGTTAAAGTGAAGCCTTACCGGAGCACCTGGAAGACTAAGAAGGATTCCACGTGAGCTTCTTGTTGAGGTCAGGCAGAAGTAGTGGGCCACCCCAATTCACCGTTCTGAAAGGAGCAGGAGGAGCGGGAACCTTTTCACCTTCTACCCTGTTTCCCAGATATGATCAGACAGGTAGTTAATTTTACTTACCTAGTTGAGCAAGCCCAATAGAGTCCCTGGGGGGCCTTCCTTAACATCTTTTACTTCAGATGTCCTGTTAAGGACTAGATATGCTTCCATTTCGTGTCTTCTTTAATTTTGTTGAGGTCAAGCAGAAGTATTATGTTACCCCAATCCACTGTTCTGAGATGAGCAGGAGGAGACTGAATCCTTTCACCTTCTACCTTATTATTTCGATACGATCAGGCAGGTAGCTAGTTGTATTTACTTAGTAGAGAGGGCCTGACAGAGCACCTGGCAGGAACTCCTCATCACCTTTTTCATTGAGTGTCCTGTTGTGATCAGGCTGGCACCAGATTTTGTGATTCCTTTATTAGCTGTTTCGACTTGGTCAGGTATATACTGAGTAACCCCAATCCACTATTCTGAGATGAGCAGGAGGAGATGGGACCCCCTTCACCTTCTATTTTACTGTTTTGATATGGTCATGCATATGGTTGGTTTACTTTTACTACCTTACTTTTGGTTCTTCTCTTGGCTCTGCCCCAGCTATGGGATAAGGCTAGGGGAGAACCCCTATACCTTTTTCACCCTCGTGGTGACCTTTACCCTCTGTTCTCTCTTTAGCTCTGCCCTCATTATAGGGTAAGGCTAGGGAGAACCCCTTTTACCTCTTTTCGCTCTTGAGGTGATCTTTACTTTGGTTCTCTCCTTGGCTCTAACCCTGTTGGAGGGTAAGGCCAGGAGAAAGCCCCACTACTAGTTCGCTATTATTGGTGATACCTAACTTTAGCACTACTGCTTTTTGCTCTCTCCTAGGCTCTGCCCTCGTTATAGGGTAAGGCCAGGAGAAGGGTTCCCTACCTTTTTCCCACCTTATTGGTACTCTTTCACTAGTACTTTTTCACTCTACTTTCTTTGGCATAGTCGGTCAACACCAACATGAGTGGTTCACTAGTTGTTCATCACTCCTGTTGGGGTCCGTTTGTTGACCTTGATTTTGCCCAGACTTTTGGTCAAAGGGTTTGACTTGGTCAATTTAACCAAGCCAAGACCCTAGATCTTTCCCATTCAGTTTCTTGGGTCGACCTTGTTGAGTCTAGTAATTAGGTTGTTAAGCCTAAGTAAATGTCCCACGGCTACCAAGAGGGGGGTGAATTGGTAGTTTTAAAAATTTTAAACCCTCTTAATAATAAAGTTGAACCGAAATAAAATTTTCTTTTAAAGTTTGTAGAAAAATGTTTTTCAACCACAGAGTTGTTTAAACTGAAATTTAAAGTGCGGAAACGTAAAAGCTATAAAGTAAATGACACCAGATTTATAGTGGTTCGGTCTATAACCAGACCTACATCCACTCCTCAGAGGCACCCTCTGAGTATTGCACTAATACCAATAGTGACTCTCCTTTTGCACCCACAGCAAGGCGGAGAAGCCCTTACAACACACTCTTTTCACCACTCCCCGGTGCGGCAGAGAACCGTTCGTCCTTTTACACAATACCCAGTGTTGGCAGAGAACCGTCCGTCCTTTCACACCCTCCAAGTGTAGGCAGAGAACCTTCGTCCTTTCACACCCTCCAAGTGTAGGCAGAGAACCTTCGTCCTTTCACACCCTCCAAGTGTAGGCAGAGAACCTTCGTCCTTTCACACCCTCCAAGTGTAGGCAGAGAACCTTCGTCCTTTCACACTCTCCTAGTGTGGGCAGAGAACCCTTCGGCTATTCACACTCTCCAAGTGTAGGCAGAGAACCCTTCGGCTGTTCACACTCTCCAAGTGTCGGCAGAGAACCGGATCTCCTTGACAGATCTTCTCACAAGAATCTAGAAGGAAGAAAGAAAAAGAGTGAAGAAATCCAATTTCACAAGTAGAGACTCTTACCTTAGCAATCCAAGTGAAGCCTTCTCGCTCCAGTGGTAGGAATCCTTCTTTGAATGCTCTCTTCCACTCTCTCCTTAGCTATTCTCCCAAGAGGCACGAAGATCAAATGACAAAAAGATTGGGTGGCAGTCTAATTTGGACTATTTATAGAAAAGACAAGTGAAACCGCCCAAAAACTGCAAAATTTCAATTCTGTACGCAGTGGATCGTCCCGTACGATCGTGGATCGTCCTGGACGATTTTACTTAAACGATCTGAAACGACCCAATTTGTATATGTGTACGAACTGACTTCGTACAGCTGATCGTCCTGTACGAACATGGTTCGTCCAGTACGAACGGTTATTACAAGGTCGGTTCTAGAAACTGCTGAAAACTGTTCTAAGTCGGTTTATCATTTGAACGAAAATGTGATCGTCTGGACGAAAATTTTCCAGAGAGCAGATCGTCCTGGACGATTATTTATTTCGTCTGGACGAAAATTTTCCAGAGAACTAATCGCCTCGGACGATAATTTGCTTTCGTCTGAACGAAAAATTTTGCAGAGAACTGATCGTCCTGTACGATATTTATTTTCGTCTGGACGAAAATTTTCCAGAGCACATTTTTAATGTTTATTTAATGAATATTTTAAGTATTTATTATTTTTAAACTATTTAAAAATCACTTTCAATGTTTTAAACTTCAAAAAATCATATATTTTTTCATTTTAAATTGGATTTCGACGTGCAATACCTCGATCTTTTTTGAAAAATGTTTATTTTCATATAAAAATAATTTCAGATAGCAATTTACCTTTTACTGGCATTTCTCTATATTATTTATGTAGTTGATTACATAAATATTATCTAAATAATTAAATATAGTCATTATTTTTAAATTAAAAATTATTTTTAAGCTCATTTTTTAAGCCTCATTAGGGTGGTCAGTGGGTCTCCCCTATATTTACTTATTATGAATTTATCTATTTTTTAATTAGATTATTTTCTAAAACCTATATATATTTATAAGTATTTTAAATTATTTTTAAAAACTACTTATAATTAAATCCTAATATCGGGAGACCCGCTATTAATGAAATTTTAAACATGGATTGTATGTATGAAGAGTAGTCATGGGGAGTGGCTTATTGAATGGTTGAGTCCCAATAATTCACTAATCTCTTAATTAAGTGTATTTATTTTTCTTTTATCATAGTTTCCGTGTGTAGGATGCACCACGAGCACTTATTTTAGGTTCTCCTAGATCTAAGGACATGGTGTGTTTATTTCTTTTGTATATTTCCATGCATTATTACCTCAAGGGTTAGCTCAAAACCTCAGTTTAAACCTTTATAACATAGTGACACCCTAAGGATAATAATTAAGGACACGTCTAGCGAACTTAGAAAAATTCTAGGAGGTAGGGTTGATCACCGATTGACATGAAAACTTCAACACTTAAACTTAGTGACATTTGAAACATTCCATAATTTTCTAGAAAATTTTTAGGAGCTTTTAGACCCCTTAATCAACCAACCCTAATTTACCTGTTAAATAGGGCCCCGAGACCTTCTAAAAATTACAATAAATCTATTTTAAATCAAAAAATCACCTACCATACCTCAAATTATCCATAATCTAATATGTAACTTTAGATAAATAGGGCTTTTAGTTTGACTTTAGGTTGACCCTTAATTTAACCTTAGGTGAAAATTACCTTTTTTCTCCAAATAAATTATTAAAAATTATTAAAAATTCCAAATTCTCTCCAAACACTTGGGAGAACTATCTAAAGCCATTCCTGACCTTTGGGGGTGATTATAATCAGTTTAGAAGTGGTTTGGATCAAAACCATAAAATGAGCCTCTAATTAAATAATTTGGATAATTCCATAAATACCAAATATTTAGAAATTCATAAATAATTGTAAAAAAATCAAAATTAGAAAAACTCACTTGAATTAGACTCCTATTAGGATCTAGTATTTATTAAAAATATTAGGATTCCAAAAACTAACTTAAATTAGAAAGTCAACGTTTTGGTCAACCCCAGCTTGTGGTCTTGAGCCCAAACCTTAGAAAATTCATAACTTTGCCTAGAAAACTCCAAATCTAGTGTACTACCCGGCTAACTACTCATCTTATGGTCTAGTATTTAACTAAAATATTAGGAGACCAAGAATTAGCCTATTTCTTATAGTGACATTTTGGACCCCCTCAACCTAGTACCTAAGAGGACCCGGGACTTTCCAAAATTGGTTAATGCAATTTAAACTTCAAACATCATTTCCCTAAGTATTAAAAAGTGATAAAAAAAGTAAATTAATTAAAATGGATCCTAATTCATTAATATCTGAATTCCAAATAAAATTTCCTTTTCTAGCGTTTAATAAATTCTAACCTTAGGCAATTTGAACCAATTACCCTACTTAGGAGCTATCCAAATCACACAAGCCTTACACACACACAGAATTATTTGCTAGGGCACCACTTCTAGACTTATGCCAGGTCAATCTTTATTTTTTTTTTACTGTGTGCCAGAGTTTTGTGATGTTTTCACTATATGCTGTGATGGAATTATTGGTGTGTGTGCTTACTTTTTCTGCACTCCGTGGATTGATGTGTTGTACGTTAGGTCTACCCTTAGGTTAGGAACGACACATATATACTATTCTTCTTGCAGGTGGCCATGCTCATATAATGCTAAAAGGGGGGCCCTCTCATGATTTCTAATGTTGTTTTTATTCAGGTGCTTGCTTAGCCCCCCTAAATAAATGAGTGCTAAATAAAAATAATTATAACTACTACAGGTGCTACAGGTAGACCACTTAGCCCTCATAATTAAGAGCATGGCTAAGCTTGGCTGTGTTAATTTATTTTCCTTATATATAAACTGCTTGGGAATGCTTATAAATGCTTGAGATTTTATTATGATAACCATGCAGGTGACTTTAGAAATTTACTGCTTTCTATTTGATGTAAAATTTATAATAATTATTAAGAGTTGTGAAAATAACTTTGAGTGTGGATATTTTTATCCAACTCAAATTCTGAAAGAAGAAGGCATCCTCAAAGGGGAGAGTCTTCTTCCATTTGGAAGATCGAGTTTGAATGGCTTTAGATATCCAAAGAGAAAAGGCAATGCCCCCTACCAAAGGAGAATTGTCTCTTCATTTGGATATTCAAACTATGACGGATCCAAGGAGTCAAAGGAGGAGATTTCCAAGGAGTCCAAGGAGGAGAGATCCAAGTAGTTTATGGAGGAGAGTTTCAAGGAGTCCAAGGAGAAGAAGACTAAAGAGTTGAAGACTTGAAGACCAATATCCCAATCAAAGTCATTTGCGTCTGTCATAGGCTTAGAAATCCGGGTTGTTGACAGTGGTGCCCAGCCACTTTATTTTCTGCATACCCTGGGTTGTAATTAAAGGGCAGTTGGCCTATAGACATTTATTTGATTGGTTGATTTATATTGATGAGTTTATTTTGATTGTGTAGTAAAAATTACCTATTTTTCCATGTTTTCTTTATTGCATGCCGATTTTATTTTAGCCTTGATTATGTTAGGCTCTTTTAAAGACTATAAAACCTTTTTCTACTCATAATTAAAATTCAATGTTTATGATTTAAACAATTTTAAAGCTTAACAATTATAGGGAATTACCAGAACCGTCCGGGGTCACATGCACATTACTTCATCTTTCTTTCCTTGTTATAAGACACCTCCCTGCCTGTGGGTAGAGTCCAGATAATCTGGCCTATGAGGATGAAGTACCAGACCTAGGGAGGCCCAATCTTTTCTAAAAATTATTTTTATATAAGCCTATTTTTTAAAATTCTAAAGCATACATGATTTGAGACTTTTTAACTTGCATGCATTGCATTAGTAACTAATTAAATAAACTTTAACTGCATTAGTTAGGGGCATTCACCCAACATAAGTCCAGGACTAATTAGAAAACTCTCTAGATGTCGGTCATATTTCCAGAAACTGTACCATCCACTCATCTTTCATAAATGACTATACTACATGGTTTTGAAGCGATTAGGTGGTTAGATGGCTCCCCAATCCAGGCCGGGGTAAGTCTAGAACTTTACATTGCATTAGTTAGGGAACGGGTGTTAGTGTGTGTAGAACACTAAGCCCGATCTAGATTTAAGATTTGAGGTTACTATATTTGATATTGTAGTATGCCTTAAATAGTAGGTAGGTCCCTTCCTTTTAGGGACTATAAATCCTACTTTTATGCATCACATGGATGATGCCACCTCCATCCATCTTTCACGTATGTGATTGGATGTTTGTTCTCTTATTTTTTCTAGTTTCCCCTTAGTACCCTAGACCCTCTGAATGCTGGTATGAACCATGCATGTTGATTCATCCCCTTGGGACCTTTCTTCCATTTTGAGTAGGACTTCTTAGTCTATACCCTTGTGCCAATCCCACTTTAGGAAGAGATAATGTATGATCCTTAATCGAGAGTTTTCTCGGGCTCCAATCTGAGATGTAATTAATAATGGGGGCTAACGCCCGTGGGAAACTGCGCCCTACATCTACTAAACTGCACTTGAGCCGTTGTATCGGATGGGGAAAACCCGTGACTGTGATCAGGTCGTGTATATTACTACCCATCGGGTTGCGTTGGCGAGAGCCGCTATCCTCAATGGTTAGTCTTATGCACGATCCAATCTGTCCCTTCCAATTGGCCTGTTCGCGATGTGCTCTTTCGGAGGTCCACACCAAGAAGCCCTATATAAATTTAAATTTTACTAAAGGAAATGATGTGTCAACTGAAGATGAGAAGGCAATGAAATTGAATATGGAGTTTGAAATAAAAAATGCTAAAATACTTGGTATTTTTTATGTATGCAAGGTTTTTGGAAAAGAATTAACTTCTCATGTCGTAGCCTGGGAACTTAGGCGTCAATGGGCTCAATATGAACAATTTCACATTACTACTCTTGGAATCGGCTAGTTTTTTGTGTTCTTTTAAAATGACTGAAGCTTTAGAAAGTTTCTTTTCTAGAGGCCCATGGTTTGTGAATGAGCACATTATTGGTATCAATCGATGGTCCCTGGAGTTTTCACCTTCATCAATGAAAGGACTCACCTCTCCAATATTGATCAGAATGCCTCAACTACCATTGCAATGTTGGGATGAGACAATGTAGCAAGGATTGCTTCTATGGTGGGAATTCCATTGATGTTGGATAGTAATATGTTCCAATGGGGAAGAAGAGAGTTCACAAGAGTCCGTGTTCGTGTGAAATTAGACTAATCACTCCCATTGGGAGTTTTGGTGGAAGGAATTGCGGGAAGATTGTTTCATAAATTTGAATATGAGAGAATTTCAAATTTTTGTTTTAAATGTGGGAAGATTGGACATGTTAAGAGTGAATGTAGAAAGGGAATCATGGTGGAAAAGAATCAAGTTGAAGGAGACAGTAAGCAAACTCACGACTTGGCACAAGAAATTGAGGAGAATACAAACTATGGGCTATGGGTGCATGTGAATTACAAAATAAATAAGACTAAATTTTTTTCTAATGGAAGGCCGACTAAGAAGACCTTCATGAAGAAGATACCAAACAATTCTATTATGAAGGAAACAACTAAAACTATGTGTTTGGAAATCTAAGAGAAGGAAACAAAGGTGAATGTGGAAGTAGAGAAGGAATTCCTAAGCAACACCATGGTAGAAGAAGGAGAAATTATCATGGAGAATGAACAATGCATTGAAGGTGATCCAATTAAGGTGATGAATCCATCTACTAAGGAAATAGAAGGTGATCATGATGAAAACACAAAACCACTCTTTAATACTGTTGAAAATTCCCAAATAGGGGCTATTAAAAATAGTAACGAATCAGGAAAGAAGGTTGATTTAGATAAAAATAAAGAACAAGAAAATATTATATCGAAGGAAATAAACAAGGATTCAGAAGAGCATGAAGAAATATCTAATCAAGGAAAGGGCTTTGGAGATGAAAATATAGTAACAGAGGTGAATGGGAAGATGGTAGTAGGTAAGAATACTCCTAAAATATCTACTTAAAAAGTTAAACTAGCTAAAGAAATGAAAATGCTTGGACCAATTAAGGGTAATTAAAGAATAAGAAAAGGAGAAGGTGTTGAAAAGGTTGGGGCCTCATCCCCACAACTCTATTAAATGTCTTCCATAATGTTCTTGAACTGTAGGGGAGCTAAGAAAAAAGAAGCTTCCCACTATTTGAGAAGTTTGATAGGAGAGAATGATACTTTCTTCATTGTTCTTATGGAAACAAAACTTGAAAGATTCGAAAAAGAAGATGTTAGAAAATTGGTAGGAGATGATTGGGGGTTCTACCATGTTGCTGTTAGTGGAATTTCTAGTGGTGTTTTAGCAATGTGGAAACATAGAAATACTTTGTTTACAGTTCTTGACTCATCCAACCAATGTATCATTGGTAACCTAACCATTCCAAGGGGCATTTCAGTAAAGGTATGCATAGTTTATGGCAACAAAAACTTCTATGAAAGAAGGAAACAATGGAGATTGATTGAGAATAACATGAATAGTGAGGAGCCATGTATTGTAGGGGGTGACTTCAATTTCTTATTAACAAAGTATGAGAAGAAGGGAGGAAAAAGATTTCTTTTCTCACATGGCCCTCAAGAGATGAAGGAATTCATGACCAATAATGACTTTCATGACATAGGTTTTATTGGTTTGAAATTCACATGGTGTAATAACAAAGGACTTGCTAGAATATGGGAGAGACTTGACAGAGTTTGGCTAAATTCAAAGTCAATTATGGATATTCCTTCTATAGTCATTAAACACCTTCCTAGAGTGGCATCAGATCATTTCCTTTACTCCTTCAATTTTATAGTATGAAGATTCTCAAGCAAAGAGAAATTAGATTTGAGAATTTGTGGTATTCTTATGAGGCCGCAAGGGGGATCATTACTAATGCTTGGAGGAAAAAGGATTACGGAGGTGCTGATGAGATCCTAAAAAGAAAAGCAGAAGATCTCTAAACAATTTATACTATTGGAGCAAGAATAAATTGAAAGTGCTCACCATAAAGAAACAAGAGCTGCAAAAGGAGATTTTGAATTTGTAAGAATTGGAGGCTATGGAGGATGGTTTGAACTAGGAAAACCTACTGAAACTTAGAATCAATATGCATGAACTTAACATTACTTTGGCTAGATTGGCAACATGGTGGGGACAAAGGTCAAAAAGCTAATGGATGGAAGATGGAGAAAAGAACACACGTTTCTACCATACATATGCTACGACAAAAAAGAAGAGCAATTTGATTAATCAAATTGCTGAAGATGATGGCATAATGGAAACTAACCAGAAATCTATCCATGTGATGATAGAGAACTTCTTTTCAAAAAAAATGGAGCAAACATAATGCTAATATGGTAGATTGGAAATTGTTTACAAATGAAGATTGTCTACAAGAAGAGATAGGGAAAATATTGAATTCATATTACACAAAGGAAGACTTACTTAATACTGTTATGAATATGAGTAACAACAAATCCCCAGGTATAGACGGGGCAAATGATTGCTTCTTCAAATCATATTAAAGCATTGTAAATGGATAGACATGGAATGCAATTGAAGGTTTCTTCAAGTCAGGAGAGATGCCAAATTATTGGAAAGAAACACTAGTGGTACTAATTCCTTAAGTCCCAAATGCTTATGAATGCTCTAAATTAGACCAATATGTCTATGCCAAACCATTTACAAAATGGAAGCAGGTATGATTCTTAGAAATCTTAAATTATGTATCCCTAAGGCTATTTTTGAGTACCAAGGTGCTTTTTTTCCGGGAAGAAGAATATCTGATAACTGTCTACTTGCATAAGAGATTGTTAAAAAGATGAGGTTCTTGGTAGACAAATAGGGATACATGTTATTAAAGCTTGATATGGAACAACCTTTCGATAGAATGTGCTGGGAAACATTAAACCAAATTATGAGGAAGTTGGGATTCCCAGAGTGGATGATACATCTGATTATGAAATGTGTCAGCAATCTTAAATATTCAATTAATATTAATGGTAGAAGAATGAGTTGGATAACTGCACAGTGTGGGTTTAGACAGGGATGCCCACCATCACCAAGTTTATTTATTTTGTGCTTTGAATTACTATCCAAGGCTCTTCAAGCAAAGTCTGATCAATTGGGCATAAGATTAGCTGCTAATGTTGAAAGATTAACACACTTGCTATTTGCAGATGATGTGCTAGTGGTTGCCGAGGCCTATAGATGAAATGTCATAACTTTGAAGCAAATCTTCAAAGATTACTGTAGGTGGATAGGACAAAAAATTAACTCTCAAAAGTCTTTATTGCTCTATGGCAAGAATATCATAAAGAAGAGAAATAGGAAATTAAATAAATTCATGGGAATAAAAGAAGTCAAGGAGTTCAATTACCTAGGAATAAAATTATCATTAAGGAGATTGAAAGCAGTAGATTACAACTATGCAATAGAAAAAGCAATGGATAGATTGAATTCATGTGGAGCTCGGTGGATATCTATGGCAGGAAAAATGTTGATAATTAAAACAACATTTTCTTCCATACTCTCATACCAGGTGGTTCATTCATTAATACCAAGAAGTATTTTGATGATAATTAATAAACTATGCAGGAATTTTTATGGCATAAGGAAAATGGGAGACATGGACTGCATCACATAGCATGGCCTATATTATGCTTGTTTACTAAATCAGGAGGATTTGACATTCTAGTAGCATCGGATAGGCAAGGCCCTTTGAGAGAAAGACTAGCATGGAACTTTCTACAAAATCAAAATTCACTCTTAAACAGAGTATTAAAAAAGAAGTACGGTGAAGGCATTTGGGAAGAAGGTGTTAAAAGAGACTCCTCTCCATCTTGGAGAATTATGAAAGAAGGAACAAAATATCTGAAACCAATAATAAGATGGAAAGTGTAGAATGGAGAAAAAATTAACATCATAAGAGACAGTTGAATACTTTATAGAAGACTGAATATTTGGCTGGCTACTTGTGATGTAAATGATCTTCATGATAAGAAAGTTTATTTCTTAATTAAAGCTATTGGAACTTGGATCAAGGAGAAGTTGAACACATATTTCTCTGAAGAAATGGGAAAGTTGATTTAATAACTTCTATCAAAAATGAGGAAATGGAAGATAAGGTTGAATTAATCAGTAATAACTCATTAAGATCAAGCACCTCTGTCTTATGAAGCCAATAGTTAAATACAAGGTGGTAAGGTGAGAAACATAAAATGCATGAAAAATCTGAAAGTAAATCAAAGGGAATTTCTATTTTGGTGGAGATTATTGAATGATGCTTTGCTGACCAATGCTTGGTTACACCATAGAAGATTAACTTGCAATAGAGATTGTCCTAGAGGATGCCATATTCTAGAAGAAATACAACATGTTGTCGTAAGCTGCTCTAAACTAATTGAATTATTGCAAAAATTGAGACAATGGGGGATCAACGTTCCTTGGTTCCAAAGTATGTTACATTGTGTAGATGTACTAAAGAACTGAGGAAGAATGAATTGTGGCCTTGCCAGAATTTATGTTTCAATGATTTAAAAAATTGGAAGTTTCAGAACTTCTCAAAACATGGAAAAATTGTTCCTTCTACAACATACATTGTGACTAAAATATTATCTAATGCTTGTTGTATACATTCAGCTCAAATCAAGAAGAACTGGGACACCAATCAGCAAATGTTGTCTAAAGCTTGGTGTCCCCCACCTGAAGGTTGGATCAAAATGAGTGTAGATGCAGCAGTCTTACCATAAAATGTGGGCAGGTATTATAGTTGTGCTAAGAGACCATAAAGGGAGAATGATGTGTGCTTATGACAAAAAGTTGATACATTGGGATATTGCTTTTTGGAGCTAAAATCGATAGTTATCTTTGGAAAATACATTCAAGGATGGATGAGTGAATATAAATGAATAATTATAGGAGATAATGTAAATATCATGAATAAGCTCCAAAACTCATTAAAGAGAAATTCAGAGAAGAACAATAAAGCTCAAAGGGTGGACCTGTCTTTTCTTAATGTTTTCAACAATATTATTTTTTAATTTTGTTCCAAGAGATTGTAATAAGGTGGCAAATTATTGCTCCCATCTTGCTTTATTAGGAAATTTTTATTGGGAAATATTTTTAGATACAGAACTTCCATAAAACTTTGTTGACTTTATTAGGAAGGACTATAATAGATTTATCTTCCTTTAGTATTTTGTACTTATTTTTCTTTCTTTAGAATTAATGCAATATGCATCCTTTATTCAAAAAAAAAAAAATAGTCATTAAGCCCCCATAACTGCAATCGCCTTCCTTATCTCCTAACCATCCAACAACTCACTATCTGTAAGCTTCCTCCACCTATACATAAGCCAAACAAGCCCACAACAGTATCTCCAACAAGCCCATAACTCCACATCCATCTAACCTCTCTACCCTCCAAGCCTAGTAGCCCAAATAATTTAAACTCCAAATAGCCCGACACTTTAACAGCCCTCAACTCATCTTCATAATCCAAATAAAAAATCCAACTTTAACAGTCAATATTAATCCTCTTATTATTATCATTATTATTAATACCTATTTAGAAAATGATTAGTAAAGGAGCTCCAATGTACCCACTGAACTATTCATGAGTGGAAGTAGGAGACATGTAGTGATATGCTTATGAGTAAAGCATGGAGACACACAATAAATATAATAACTCCCCTATAGTTAACACTAATGTGCAAGAAAACACAACGAATCCCTACAAGTAAAAGGATAATGTATGATGGATATGATCAACTCCCCTTGCAAGCATAGCTATACACACAACGTACTATGCACAAACAAGCATGACAAATTTGTAATATATACAAGCTCCTACAAATTTCTATAAGGACTCCTTCATACACCTAATAACTTTCTTACGAGTTAAAGAAGTAGGGCTATAGAAAAGCATGCTAACTTGCACATGTATGAAAGTCACACTTGCGGATGCTATTAGAAGAATCATGTTCAATTCATCTTGCTCTCAAGTGACAACAGAAGGTTGGTGATGCATACAATGACCTACCCATAAACATTATTAGAAGGATATATGAGAATATAATAGCTTGTTCATAAGAAACTGTAGAAAAATTCTCATTCATACAGTAATTCATCTATAAGTGATGGATAGCTGGATGCAACCAACATGATGGAGTCCCTTGAGAAAATACATAGAAGAAGTACAATGAATGCGAGCACCTATGAATAGTACAAAAGAATTTACAATGCAAGTAATAGCTTATATGTAGGAAGTGATAAATGACATGTAGAAACTCTTGCAATCAATAACAAATGATTCACCATATATACAATAACTCACATATAAATCAAAGTAGCAAATTCATGGTGAATGCGACATACTATTTACCGACAAAAGGCAATAAGTCTATAGTGAATGCAAACACCTGCGATGCTAGAAGACTCATGATATACATAATGTTTCATCCACAAGCAACAGTAGATGAATTATCATTTACACCACAACCTGCTCTTAGTCAACAACCATCCAAAAAGGCAAATATAAACATTTCTTGCAAGCGATATATGATAAATGCATAAAAATAATATTGCTGATGTGCAATAAATAAAGAACAATGCCACACCACCAAATTTGTAGCATGCATACAAGTGGATAGAAGGTGTTTATAAATCCCTAGTGGAGCCTATGCATTTCTTAACAACAACTCATATGCAAGAAGTAGAAAATAACTATGGTGTAATGCAAACCATCGGATCTACAACATGCATACAAGCGGACAGAAAACATTTATAAATCTCCAAGTGGAGCCCTGTATATTTCTCAACAATAACTCATTTGCAAGAAGCAACAAATAACCATGGTGCAATGCCAGACCACTAGATCTGCAACATCCATGCAAGCAGACAGAAGACATCTACAAACTTATAAATGAAAATTTGCACATTTTATGAATGGTCATCACTTGCACAATCAACCATGTTTGAATATTTAAAAAATTCTCCCTTCATGCATTAAAATATACACTGACTCGTTCATAAAATGCTTACATTTATAATGTGCAGGGTGCATCATATAAATATGCCACTCAATATACAATATATATATAATGCATCATGCATAGCTAGTGCATTACATAGCATGATAAATGCATTATGCAACACACTATCCAATGTGTAAAATATATTGTGTAATAGAAAAATTCTACACTGATATGTAAATACATCATACACTATGATCATGCATTAACCCACTACACTACATACACACAACTACAACACAAATTCATCTTACAAAATGCATTAAAAAACATATACCTGCATGGACCCTAACAAGCATATTGTTGATACATATGACATTTGAGGATGCTGTAAGGGTCAAATAATGAACTCAAGTTCAAGCCTGATATTTCTATGTGAATATATAAGAGTCTACATGGTCTAAACCATCAAACAAAAATACATCACGATGTCGACTAGGATATTTATTTTATACATTCATATTAGGCCTTTAAGGTCTGTTATAAGAAAAAATTACTAATAAAGGAATAAATTTGACAATGAACCCAATCCTTTATCGTCCAATAAATAAAGTCAACAAGATTCAATAAATAAAAGAAAATTGCCCATAAATACCCAACAATAGTCTTGTTTACATAAAATCTCAACCAGAGTGGACCCCAAGTATTCAAATATGCCTCCCAAATTCTTATGAAAACTCAAAATCACTAGAATCTAAAATATTTGAAATTAAAATAAAATGCCTAAAACTTTTAAAAAAAATACCCACCCACCCTCTGCAACCATTTGCCGAGGTGGACAAGTTTGAAAATTTACTCTAGCTCACAAAGAGCAAATGTTTGGTCAAGAATATCGTAAGGATTCATTCTTAAATCATCTATTTCAAGTAAGGATGTAGCACACGTCCTTTAACAAGTGGTTTCACTGCCAAATGGCACCACAGGTAAATGGTTATGACCGGGATCCTCTAACTCGGTGGTTTTGACACCAAATATACTATTAAATTATGGTCATGGTCAGAGCTCATTTGTTCCTCAATGACATTGAATCCTTGAGTGATGAATCGATAGGATACGGTTGATAGATAACTAAGCCCTTTATCAGCTAAGGAAGATTCAAATTTATCCCCTTAGAAAAAAATTTATCCTAAGTTTACGAGGTACCCTTGGATGAAGCATTCCATAGCTACTGATAAGGATCCTTCGACCATGTTAGGTTGACTACCTCCTCTGACTAAATAGACCATGGACCATGGGATCTTTATCAATTTAATCATTATTCCCTCCACCATCCACTTCACGTTCAAGGTGGTGAATTTCTAATTTTATACATCAAATTTTTAAATATCAAATTATGCTACTATTATACATCAAATACTATGTATCTGTTTGATGACTATCCTTAATCAAAAAGTTCTATCTTATAATTGAGAGGGGTAAGTAACTATAGGGGCTTGTGTCTATAGGAAACCTGAATTCATATCATAAAGCACTCATAAAATGATGGAAAAATCTCTAGGTTAATGTCTTATTCACAACTTAATATGCCTTCTAAAAATTTTCCTTAGAAATTTTACGTTAAAACTCTCCTTGATGACCCAAAAGAAAGAAATGGGAAATAGAGAGGCCAGGGGGCAAATTTTTGGAGCCCATATAATCAAGTGCATATTATTATTCTTATATATATATATATATATATAAATGTAACTTTTGATCAAATATCTGGTAAACTTAAGGAAGGTCACTCTATCATATGACCAACCTTGTTTGTTTGCATTTCATTTTTTTTAAATATATGATAATATACTTATAATCTTGTGACATGTGTATATGAAATTTAATTAAAAAAGAATACAAAGTTGTTATAAATGTAATGGATGGTAAGGAAGTTCTAGTACTTATGCAGGAGTAAAAGTGACTTATCACATTAGACAAGTGAAGATGATGAATTGGACCTATAGATACATTAATTGAGGAAATTGTTCAAAAGAAACTTCTATAGAGTTAAGGGTAAAATATCAAATTAAAAATTTCAAAATAAATTATTTTTTGTCTTGAAATATGAAGGTTACATTTAAGTTTCTAAATATACTGATGGAAATGAAACTTGTGATATGTTATATATAACATATATATATAAATGAGCAAATGAAGTGAACAATCCCACATGAATATTTTGTTACATGACTATTATCTTTTTAACACGTAATCATATAAAACTATTTCAAACATGCATACATGTTTTGCCAAAATAGTCACTTCCTTGCATGATTTAGGTAAACATTTTATTAATGAAAAAAATGTTAATAAAATACTTAGATGCTTTTGGGAATCTTTGGATGCTAAGATGACTTTTATTTTTGAATCCAATAATTCAATTGCTTATTCAATTGATCATCTACTTAATATATTGATATCTTATAAATAAAAGTTTGCCAAAGGCATGCTGATGCAAGTGAAAAGTTCAAAATAAAATAATAACACTAAAGCAATATATAACTAAAAATAATGAACCAAAGGCATTGACAAAGAGGACATATCACTAATGACAATGCAATTTAAATCTTCTTGAATAACAAGTAAGAAATAATAACAAATGAAAGGGTAAAGGTAAAAAGCCCTATTTGGTTTCATCTTACATAATTTATTTTGAATTTAAATAGTCAGATAACATCATGTGAGAATGTCCCAATCTAAAGAATAAACAACAAAAAGATAAGTCTAAGAAAAATGTCAAAAGTAAAGAGCAAAATAAAACCCAAAGTACTTTTTGGGCTAATTACATTTAGATTCTTTGTAGACTGAAGTGGAAGAAGAATCCACCAGCTTAAAAATATTTAATGTCTACTGGTTACCCTGGTAAATTGGATGATGACCATGTATACAAAATTTCATATGATAAGTTATTTTTATTTATCAAAAAATTGCATATAAGTTAAAAAATTTATATAAAAAAATTTAGCTTTAATAAGGGAATATAATGCATTGAAAGATGAACATACTAATATAGTAAAAGAACCTAAACATTTGAGAAGTGAATAAAATGAAAAATATCTTATGTATAAAGAGTTTCAAAGTGTATATAATACAATAGAATTTGAGGTTTTAGCTTATCAGGAGATTGAGCATGATCTTGAAGTGAAAGTTGGAATTGTTAAAAGTATAAACATATAGTTAAGAAAATTGGTCATAAAGCTTAGAAAATTTGCATCTATTCCCCACACTTACTCATAAACCATCTAGGAGGGCATCTTATGCATCCCTTTCTTCTCAAAAGAAGAGTTTTTTTTTTTTACAACTAGATCCTCACATTCATTTCCTAGAGTGACTTGCAATTTATGTGGTAAGGTATGTCATATTATACAAATGTTCACAGAGTCCATCGAAGTAATCAATATGTATGGAGGCCTTAGGTCTCAAGAATATAGCATATCCTATATTCGTTGCATATCATTGTGGGACCCAAGATTGTTTGGCTTCCCAAGATTACTATCTAGTATGCTTTGTAGTTGTTTCTTCAAAAAAGGACATGTGAAGTTATCGGTACTTAGAAGTTGATGCTTGCATCACATGATAAGAGATAAAAGTAAGTTCATCTCTCATGAGTGTAAAAGTGGTGGAAAGGTGATTCTTGGTTATAATACTACTAGAAAAGTAATTGGAACATGTACTGTTAGAAAGACCATTTCTTTTATTATAAAAAAGGCCATGTTAGTTGAAGGGTTAAAATATAATATTTAAAGTACAAATCCATTATGTAGTAAGGAATTTGTTATCAAATTTAAATTGGATAAATGCTTACATATTTTGAATGAAAAATTATTTTAGATGGAAATCAAATTAATAATGTTTATATAACTGACTTAGATTGCATGAGTAGATCTAAAGAAGATTTTTGTTTGAAAACTATTATATGCTAGTTTTAGAACATCAAAGAAAATCACTCTCTTAGATCTTGTTAGTGGTATACATAAACTTGATTTTAAGAATGAATATGTAAGTTATGCATGTCAACATAAAAAATAAGTCAGATTTTTATTTTAGTCAATAAAGGATATAATGTCCTTTAATCAACTTGATCAATAAAGGATATAATTACCTCTAGACCACTAGAAGTCCTTCACATGGATTTATTTAGACCTATTTATCAAATAAAGGGAAATCTTATGGGCTTGTGATAATGGATGATTATACTAAATTCATATGTGTAAAGTTTTCAACACAAGCATTTGTCCTTTTTTGAATTTAAGATATTTGATATTTGGATTCAATTAAAAACAAGCTTCATCATCTCCATTTTTCATAGTGATTATAGTGGATAATTTAAAAATAAAAAATTAAATTATTCTATCAAGATATAAGAATAAAGCATAATTTCCCAACCACAAGGACACCTTAATAGGATGGGGTACTAGTATGAAAAAAATAGAATAGTAGTTGGTGCTATTAGAATAATGTTTAATGAATAAAAATAACTTAAATACTGTTGAGTTGAAATGTAAAAATAACCTGTTATGTGTTGATATTAAACCAAAGTGAAATAAAATCCCATATAAATTGCTAAAGGGTATAACACCAAACTTTTAATATCAAACCCCATTTAATATTTCATTTCCTTTCCATCTCCTAGAATAAGACATATTAAATATTTTGATCTATAATGGAATATTTATAAGT
>NW_021318528.1:24411-37612 GCF_001605985.2 Dendrobium catenatum
ACCCACATCTCAGCAGACTTTACGTTTAGTTATTTAAAAAAAATCTTAACAGAAAAAAGAATTTTTTTAAAAATATTTTTGAATATTTTAAAATAAATAATTTATGGAATAGCAACACTAATTTTATAATTTAAAAAATAGAGTTTTCTTCCATAGAATAGACCATACAATAATATATAAATTAAATACATAAAGGTAAATATAAGGAACACAACATATTTATAGTGGCTTGGTCAACTTGACCTATATCCACTCCCAAAAAACCTCCTTTCTAGGTATTTCCCTAAAAGTAGTGTCTCTCCTTTTGCCCCCATAGCAAGGTGGAGAAGCCCTTATAAAATCTTTTCACTTATCCGATGAGGTAGAGTACCTTAAGTTCTTTCACTCCGTTCTAGAGTAAGTAGAGAACATAGAATTCCTTTTACTCCCTCCTATGGTAGGAAGAGAACCTTAAATCCTTTTGCTCCCTCTTGGAGTAGGCAAAGAACCTTAGAATCCTTTTTCACCCTCCTAGTGAAGGTAAGGAACCTAGATCTGATGCTGATGAAGATCTATCCTAGAGACACCAAGGAACTAGAAAGGCAGCTTGAAGAAAATGGTGGAAACCTTGCTTGGTATAACCTTTCTGAATCCCTTAAAACTCCCTCTCATAATGATCTCTCTCTCCCCCATGCTCTTTCTCTTTCTTCTATAAGCTCTCTCTCAGATTAACTCCACAACAAAAGGTTAAACTTTCTGATAATATGAGAGCTTAAATATAGATCCATTAAAAAGCCCTAATTTTTAATCTAGCGACATTGATCGTCCAGTATGATCATATGATCATCCTGTTTGATTAGTTAAAAATAGCCCTTTTAGCCAATATGAATTGGATTACCCTATATAATTAGTTCAGGATAAATAGTCGTATCATTCGAGATGATTAATATAAAATTATTGAACTTCATCTAGTATGATACCCGGCGATGCCTCATCGTCCCATGAAATTCTCTATCATCTAGTATCAAATGGGTCAATCATCATGGAAAATTAGTTGAAAAATTACGGTATTCATCTGGTACGATTGGTGATCCATTATCATCCCATACATGATCGCTATCGTTCAGGATGATCATCATTAATTATCATGTACGATCAAAACAAATTAAATTTTACCATAACTATTCTCCTCTTTATAGGATTAATTTAGGCATAATTGTCATCTATCGCCCAAGATAATGTGGATCATCCTATACGATATGTAAAAAATTTAAAATTTAATATATTACATAAATTATGACTGGTAGCTATTTTTAATAATATAAACTGATTATCCTGTATGATAATGATCATACAATACAATTAGTTTAATCACTCTTAATTAACATAATGCTGTAATTTGGGTTTATTATTTTTAATTGATCATCTAGTACGATAAAAAATTGTCCTATATAATTAGGTCAAAAACCAGACAATTTCTTTAACTCACCAACCCACTCCCTTGAGAGTGTGTGTAATGTTACTTATCTTGGGGTCCATTAGATACATGACTTGACTTACGAGAGGTAAAAAGTACATTAAAATTAAAATTACATATAAACTCAACCCTAGTCTACCCGATCTTGAGCTGATTTACATTTCAAGTGAACTGATGAATCAGGACAAGTAGAATATATATGCAATAATAGTAGTACAAAAGAAATAATAATATTTTTTATCATTAAAATTATAGTACTTGGGCCCAGATTTGCAATAATCTCTTCTTTTTTTATGATGATAAATATTGTTGTTAAAATTTTCAAAGCCCTTTAACATTCTCTGAACCACCCCCCCCCCCCCCCCCCCCCCGCTTAAAAGATGAAATTTTTAAAGTAAGCGAACTAAAAAAATTATTTTTTTAATTTTTTTTAATTTCAAAAGAAAATGAAAAATAGTAAACACTAAAAAGGAACACTATGTAAAAAATAAATTAAACACTGAATAAGAAATAGACTTCATTAAAATAGAATATGTAGGTTATTAACAATAAACTATTACTCCTTTTGACATCACAAAAAGGAGAACACAGTTGAAAAGAAAATGACATACAAAAAAAAATATATCATAGAAGTAAAGAACATCACACACATAGAAACAACCAAAACAAATCAAATAGAAGAAGCAAGCTAGAAAAAGGTGTTGAATCTTGAATAGGTTGTTAAACCTAAGCTAATGTCCCAAGGCTAACCAAGAGGGGGGGGGGGGGTGAATTGGTAATTTTCAAAATTTTCTTAGATTTAAAATTTTGAAACCAGTTGATGATTCATAGCAAGTTAATTGAAGTTATTTGAAAGCAAATTTTTGAACCATGAAATTAAAACTTGCAGTAAGTAAGTAGAAGAAATTTAAACAGCACAAAGATTTATAGTGGTTTGGTCAAACATGACCTACATCCACTCCCTAAAGACTCCCTCTTAGTTATTGCACTATTTCCAAAAGTGACTCTCCTCTTGCCCCCACAGCAAGGCAAAGAAGCCTTCACAAAACTCACTTCCACAAATCCCAGTGTGATAGAGAACCATCGTCCTTTTACACCCTCCAAGTGTAGGTAGAGAACCTTCATCCTTTCATACCCTCCAAGTGTAGGTAGAGTCTTTAGACGTTCACACTCTCTAAGTGTTGGTAGAGAAGAGTCATCCTTTTACACCCTCCATGTGTCAGCAGAGAACTATCGGCTGTTCACACTCTCCAAGTGTCGGTAGAAAACTAAATCTTATCTAAAGATCTTCTCACGAACAATCTAGAAAGATAAGAGGAAGAGTGATAACCACAATTACAAAGAGATCCTTACCTTTGAGTAACTTTGTGAACCCTTCACACTCCACTTACAAGAAATCTCTCTTAAATAGGGATGCCAATTCGGGTCAACGGGTCGGTTCGGGTCGAACCCGGAACTGACCTGGCACTGTTTGGGTCAACCCGAACCTGACCCGTTTTTAAAATGGGTCAGGTTTCCAGACCCGAAACTGACCCGATTCGGGTCCGGGTCAACCCGACCCGACACGAATGATATGGAATTGACCAAAAATTGCTATTTTTCGGGTCAAAAATCGGGTCAATCTTCATTTTTCGGGTCAAAATCGGGTCAAAAATTGGGTCAATCTTCATTTTTCTGGTCAAAATCGGGTCAAAAATGGATCAAACTCGGATTTTCGGGTCAAATATGAGTTTTCATGTCACTTTCGGGTCAATTTCGTGTTTCCGTGTCAACCCGAACCCGACCCGATTTTTAAAACGGGTTGATTTCTTCAACCCGAACCCGACCCGTTTCGGGTTTGGGTTGACCCGAACCCGGATTTTTTCAGGTTGGGTTCGGGTCGTGTTTCGTGTCGTGTCAAAAATTGACACCCCTACTCTTAAACACTCTTTCACACTCTCTCCTTTAATTTCCCTTAAAAAATTACAAAGGCAAGACTTTTTACGTCAACTCTTAATGGACCATTTATACAAAAGACATGAAAAACCATCCAAATACTGAATTTTTCAATTTTGAGTGTACACGATTATACAATATGATTGGATTTCAAATATACAAATAATTCTAAAATTGTTGCGTATGAACCTATTATGAATCAGTACAAAATCATTTCATACCCAATCATTATCCAGTACGAACCAAGTTCATCCGGGATGAATAATATGAAAATTTTCAAATTTGATCTGAATGAAATGTCAGGACGAAACGGGACCTCACATTTTCGTACTCTGGAAGGCATGTATGAACTGGGTTCATAGAGTATAATCCATACTTAGAAAAAATCTTTTTAAGTGAGATTGAATCCGAGACTTTTATACTCATGAAAGCCTGTATGAACGAGCATCGTCCAGTATAATCCATACTTAGAAAAAAAAAATTTGAGCTAGGACGGACCCGATACATTTGTAATCATGAAGGCATGTATGAATTGGGATCATCCTGTATGATCCATGGAAAAAAATTTTTGAGCGAGGATGGACTTGAGATGTTTAAACTCGTAATAGCATGTACGAATTAGGATCGTCCCATATGATCCATACTTAAAAAAATTTTCATTTTTTTTCGTTCGACTGCACATTGTGGAAATAATTGACTATATCATCACGTATGAAGTGCTATCGTACTGTATGATTATTTTAAAAAATATGAATTTTAAACTCTCCCTCAGTGTATGTGTGCTGAGTTACTCAATTATAATCACACTCTCTTAGATTAAATAAAAAGAAAAATACAGACTTCAATTATAATAAACTCTAAACTAATCTTTATTTGAAGTCTTCAATAATTCAGATTATGATTTCCCTTAAATATTAGTACACACAAAAGCAAAACAATTCTTCCAAAATATGTTAGAAAAAATAATAACCAAATCAATAATATTTAGAATCATAAAAAATATACAAGTTACAAGAATATCAAATAGGCAAGAACTAAGTAGTAATTATCTCAATAATATCCCCCTTTTTGATGATGACAAAAAAATTATTATTTGAATAAAATTGAAAATCCTAAATTTTTTTTAACTCCCCTTAAAATGAATAAGCATGTGAAAATAAGAGAATTTCTATTAATAACAAATCAATATTTTTTTTTTCATAAACTCATAAAACACTTCAAACAGAAAAATAAAATAATTCTAATGAACACTAAAATGCAAAAATCAAATGCAAACAAAACACTAAAACACAAAAATCAAATGCAAATAAATAATATTTCTCCCCCTTTTTGACAACAATAAAAAAAGGAAGATGAAAAAAATAAAAAAATGTAAGGAGTCATATGAGAAACCTTTGATAATTGAACTTAAAAGAGATTGAATTATAATTGCAATAACAAGATTAATGTTTATTAGATAAAAATAAAGATTCAAAACATTCAAATTAAAGTATAACATAGATAAGATAAATATATCAAGGTCATGAAATATTCTAGACAATTAGATATGGAAAATTATTACAAAAGTGACGAAATGAAGATTAATTAAAGTTAATTTCTAATATAAAATATAATTGAATATTAGATTTATTTGAAAATGAAGATTAAAAGATAGAGGAAAGAACATTATCAGTAAACTTGTTTAGCAATATTATGCATTTTTTTAAATATTTGTGACACACTTTATGCATCTTTTTATATTTGTGCTAATTTTGTGCCTCTTTTTAATTTGCGAACCATTGCACATTCTTTTAGTTTTTGTATACTTATACATTTTTCCATTTTTTTAATTGATCTTTCCAAAATCAATAATCTAAAAACTCAAATATCTCTAGGTACAAAGATAATTATATTGAAAAGACAAATAAAAAATAATAAGATAATAAAACTGTAATAATAATATTGAAATTATATATGCCTAAAAAGAACATGAGATTGATAGTCTTAACTAAATTGAGTTATAAATTTACTTATATTTTTGAAAAATTAGATTTCATAATGAAATTAATTTTTATATTGTATTTCATATTATAACATTTTTTAGATCAATTAAGTCTGGATTATCATATAGGCAATCTAAGATTTCAAATAGAGAACAAAATCAACTAAACAAAATAGGATATTTTTTATTGATATTAATTTTAAAAAGTGATATAATGAAGCACAACTGATATCAATACATAAAACTTAAAAACATGATAACATAACAACAAGTTATAAAAAAACTAAATAAACACAATATAGAAATCATCACATCACATCTCTAAGGACTGGCAAAGATAAATCATAAGAGGTATATTTTTTTATTGATAAGATAAGTAATAGTGGATAGAAGAGGAAGAATGTCAATGCGATAACAAGTTTAGGAATAATAGAGGTTCTAAGGACATGCTGAATGACCCTTGCATTTTGGCTTAAAGAATAGACTCTAGGCAAATGACATACTTGTTCAATCCCTCTAATAACTTTGTTTATTTTAGTCCAGTCAAAATTAGATGTAGAAGTCAAAGTGTGGGCTCTAACTCATTGAGTTGTTAAATGCAAAATTATTTCCAAATCTTCCTTAGTGATTTCTACCTTTTTCCTAAAAACAAAAGATCTGATCCTACTCTCATCCTCACTAAAAGACATGTTTGCAAGAAAATAGATAAAGTTTTCTTTATTATAGGCATGAATCAAAGTCAGGATAAATACAAATGGAGTAGTGGCAAAAAGAGGCATCACTTGAAAGTGAATATCCTCTTGAAGTAGGGTTCTAAAAAGAGTAATTTTAGCATAAACAAACCTAAGAAAATAATCCTCATTAGACCTAAAAAAATTATTATCTCAACTTCTGGGAGACAAACCCTTAGTGAGTCCACCCCTCTTACTAGAACTTGCCATTGATAAGATGAGAAGGATTGGAAGAGATTATTAAAGTGAATGAAAATGAATTCTAAAGCCCTCCTATTTAAAGAAAAATGATCTTTTATACGTACAAAAATGGGTTCGTACTGTAAAATTGATACTTTGTGAAAGTTTATTAGGGATGTTAAGCCCTTATGAACTAGTCCAAGGCTATCCAAGGGGGGGGTCAATTGATATGTTAAAAATTCATTCAATCAAAACACAAACTCAAATCAAACCAAAATTCACCACAAAGAAAATTAAAGTGTAGAAACTAAATGGAGAGATAATAAAGAAAAGAACACACCATATTTATAGTGGTTCAGTCAAACTTTGACCTACATCCACTCCTCAGAGGCACCTTCCGAGTATTGCACTAACCAAAGTGTCTCTCCTTTAGCCCCCACATCTAGGCGAAGAAGCCCTTACAAAATCACTTCCGCCTTCCCCAGTGCAGTGGAGTAGCCGGGTCCTTTGACACCAAAGAGATTTTCTTCGTCGTAAAACTTTCTTCAAAATGAGCCTTGAATCTGATGGTACTAAGGTGCAAGCTCGCCGGAGCAACCATGTGGAACCCCCTCCACACTCCCTTGTAACCCCCTCCAAGGATCTTCTACCTCTCTCAAACTCCACCCTTTCATCACTTTCTTTCAAGCTCTCTCTTGAAGCTTTATCTAGAAGAACAAAGATTCAATGGCTACCAAAAACACATACTAAGTGCATTTTAAAGTTTAAATAGAAGTGCTCTAAACAATCTCATTAATTATAACTTACTGACTATATCGTCCAGGATGATATGAATATCATCTTGTACGATCAGTGCAAATTAAACTCAATCAGCCAGGATAATTTGGGATAATTAGAAGGTTTTTGTTCATATCATCCAGGTCGATAGTATATTGTCCTGTATGATTAATTCAAATTAGCACATGTCGTCCAGAGCATCTTCGTGAATAGAAGCTATCTGATATGTGATCGTCCAGGAACAACTAAGGTTTTTTGAATTGATCATCTCGACCGATCCAACGATCATCCAAGACAATGTGATTGAATCAATAAAGCCTTAATTGCTTTCCTTAATTATCAGATTCATTTAGGCATAATTGTGTTAAATCATCCAGGATGATAACCTGGATGATTTCCAAAAATAAATAATACCTAAATAAATCTAACGACTGATTCTTTCTAACTTGAGCCTATCGTCCTGATTGATGCAAATATCATCTAGGAGGATGAGCTTAAAGATGGCTACCTTAACCAGGATGCCTTAATTAGGGTTTTTATTTTCAACTGATCATCTAGGCCGATGTTTGGATCATCCTAGACAATGTGAACAAAAATAGAGAACTCTAAAATAGAAATAAGAGTGCAAGGTTACAAGCAAGCAAACACCCTTACACACAAAAAAATACATTAATGAAAATTACAAATAGAACATATTATGCCAAAACTTGAGCCTTATAAGGTGCACTGTAATCCTAAAAAGTTAGTATACACACAAATAAAAATATATTACAAATATAAGTAGACAATAGAAAGTGACTCATAATATTTGTTATCATCAAAAATATAAACTCATAATTCCGAGTTGCAACAATCTCCCCCTTTTTGATGATGGCAAATATTACTGGTTAAATTTATAAAATTAAAAATATTTTTTTCTAATTTCCCCCTCAATAGAATAAAAATTTAAAAATAGGGGAAGACAAATTTTTTTTGTTATTATTATTATTATTATTAAATAGAAAATAGATACAAATATAACAGTACGTTCTTCCCTTTGACATTATCAAAAAGAGGATGGGCACAAACAACCAGAATAATAAAAATGATTAAAGATCAAAATGATCCCTAATCTGGTGAAAAAAAATTAAATATTCTTAAAATGAGAAAGTTACCTCTTAATTTTATTTAAAAACTTAGTAATGAATATATTGACAATGCATAACCTAGAAAGGTTAGAAATTCAGAAATCATTAATCCAAACTCAAGTTCTTTTAAAGGCTAAAAAATTTTTTAATTCAATATATAAATTAATGAATAAATTAGAAAGAGAAACATTATTTTTTTTTTTCAAAACTCCTTTTATAAAACATATCGAATAGAAGATTAATGTTAAAATTGGTGAATCAGGAATCATGATTTTTAAGCTCAAGTATTGAAAATGTCATGGATTTTCTTAAGCTTTAAAAAGTACAAGAAATGTAAGCATTACTTTTTTTGTGCTCATTTTATGGTTCTCTTCAATTTTTTGGTGCATTTTACACATCTTTTAATTTTTGATACACTTTGTGTATCTTTCTTAATTTTGGCATCATTTGCCCATCTTTTGATTTGGCATCATTGAACATTTTTTTAATATGCTAATTTTTTGAAATTTTAAAAACAAAAGTAAACTCATTCTATTGATAAAATTAATTACTTGATTAAGAAAATTATGAGGTAGATTCAACAACTTATAAAAGATTCCTATTCGATAGATAAAATATGGGGAGATGAAAAAGTTCAGTTTTAAAATTCAATTTAAAATAAGATGAAGATTTTGAATCAAAAGTAGAATAACCTCTTTTAGGAAATAGAAATTGAGAGTCAAAATCATGAGTTTCCTTTCTTTGACTATTTTTAGAGAAGTCAATCATAACTTACATAAGAATTCAAGAAAAAATAGGAGGTAAATTTTTTATTTTTTTTTTTAAATGAACTTAAAAAAGATTTGGTTTTTTTATTTTATTTTTTAAAGATGGTTATGTGTGTGTGTTGATCAAAGAAAATATCATAGAAAAAGAAAAAGTAAAGACAAAATTTAAAAAATTAACAAAAAAGAAAAGGAAAAAAAGAATGTAAAAGAATAAATCCAAAGAAAAAATATAAAAAAACACAAAAACAAATAAAATATGCATACACGTAAAAATAAACACATAAACAATGTTTAAACATTATCTTAATCCTAGTCGATGATTTAGAAGTTAGATCTGCCCAAGAGATTTTTTGCTTTTCATTATTTGCTCTTTTTATAATTTGCTTAGCTTTATCCTTTTCTTTTACAGGAAGAGTTCTCAAATTAGGGCACTAATTTTTTATGTGTCCAGGTTTCCTACATCCAAATAAAATAATGTTAGAAGAAATCTTAATATTCTTACCATTTTTACATTTTTTCCACTTTTATTGATGCTTATGTTTTAGTGAGCTTTTCAATTTGCTTGATAAGTCATCGCTACCATCACTAATTAAGCCACTTTTCTCTGAGTATTCAACAATTAGTACTATCATTTCACATGTATCCAAAAGTCTTTAGCCCAAGCATTGCTCGTAGGCAATGAGTGAGCCAATTAAATTATCAATAGAATATTCATTCAAAATTTTTAATTCACAAATAGCAACTACTTTGGCATCAAACTTATCAAGTAGACAACGTAGAATTTTATTGAGTTTTTCTGAGTTTAAGAATTCTTTACCTAAAGCATGTAATGATGTTAGAATTTGAATAAACCTAGTATACATGTCTAAGACCATCTCATAAGGTTTCATGCAAATTAATTTATAATCATGTATTAAAGTATTCAACCTGGATTGCTTGATTTCATTAGTGCCTTAATATATAATGTATAATTTATCCTAAATTATCTTGTCAATAGTGCACGTGGATATAAATATATAATATTTAGAATTTAAAGCACATAAAAAATAATTTATAGATTTAGCATTCAATTGAGCATTGTTTTGTTCTTCCCTACTCCATTGATTAAAAGGAATATCAATTTTAATTCCATCTATAATACGTGATGGTATAGGATAACCAGTTAAAATCATTTGTCACATTTAGAAATCAATTGATTGCAAGAAAGTAGACATGCAAATTTTTCAAAACTCAAAAATAATATTTTTTAAACAAAGGTGGTCGGGTGATTGAATAACCTTTCGTAATATTACGATTATAAAAATTAGCCATTAATCAAAATTCAAAAGTTTTCAAAAACTTGATTTTATGAATCCCTCACTGATACCACTTGAAAGTTTGTTAGGGATGTTAAGCACTTATAAACTAGCCCAAGGCTAACCAAGAGGGGGTGAATTGGTATTTTAAAATTCTTTCGATCAAAATAAAAACTCAAATCAAACCAAAATTCACCACAATGAAAATTAAAGTACAAAAATTAAATTTGGAAATAATAAAGGAAAGAATGCACCAAATTTATAGTGGTTCGGTCAAACCTTGACCTACATCCACTCCTTGGAGGCACCCTCTGAGTATTGCATTAACCATAGTGTCTCTCCTTTAGCCCCCATAGATAGGCGGAGAAGCCCTTACAAAATCACTTCCACCTTCCCCGTTGCGGTGGAGTAGCCGGGTCCTTTGACACAAAAGATATCTTCTTTTTCCCAAAACTTACCTCAAGATAAGCCTTAAATCCGATGGTACTAAGGTGCAAACTCATCGGAGCAACCGTGTGGAACCCCCTCCACACTCCCTTAAAACCCCCTCCAAGGATCTTCTCCCTCTCTCAAACTCCACCCTTTCCTCTCTCCCTTTCAAGCTCTCTCTTCAAGTTTCATCTAGAAGAATAAAGTTTTAATGGCTGCCAAAGACACATACTAAGTGCCTTATCAAAGTCTAAATAGAAGAGATCTAAACAAGCTCATTATTATAACTTGTCGACTATATTGTCTAAGATGATATGAATATCATCCTATACAATCAGTGCAAATTAAGATCAATCAGCCAGAACGATTTGGGATGATCAGAAGGTTTTTGTTTATATTATCCAGGCCGATAGTATATCATCCTGTACGATTAGTTTAAATCAGCACATGTCATCCAGAGCATCACCTTGAATAGAAGTTATTCGATATGTGATCGTCTAGGAATAACTAAAATTTTTTGAACTAATCATCCTGGCCGATCTTGCGATCGTACAGGATGATGTGATCGTATCAATCAAGCCTTTTAATTACTTTCTTTAATTATTAGATTAATTTAGGTATAATTGTGTTGCATCATCCACGATGATGTCAAAAAATAAATAATACCTAAATAAATTTGGCAACTGATTCTTTCTGATTTGATCCTATCGTCATGGCCGATACAAATATCGTCTAGGATGATAAGCTTAAAGATGGCTGCATTAACTAGAATGCTCTAATTAGGGTTTCTATTTTTAACTGATCATCCAAGCTGATGTTTGGATCATCTTGAATGATGTAAGCAAAAATAGATAACTCTTAAACAGAAATAAGTGAGCAAGGTTATAAGCAAGAAAACACCCTTACACACTAAAAAATACATTAATGAAAATAACAAATAGAATATGTTCTACCAAAAATTGAGCATTATAAGGTGCACTATAATCCTGAAAAGTTAGTATACACACAAACAAACATATATTACAAATACAAGTAGACAACAGAAAGTGAGCTATAATATTTATTATCATAAAAAACATAAACTCATAAGCTTGAGTTATAACACTTTGAACATGATGAAATAAATTTTGTATGTATGAACGAATATGTTCGAAATGAAATAGCTTTTTGTGATCATGCAAGTTACGAAGCATCCTTTCATACGTGCTTTTTGACCAGGCGATCGTACAGACGAATAGGTGTTAATCCAGGATGATTGGTTATTTAAGATCATTTTAATAATAATTAGATTCATCCTCCACACTGAATGACACATGGTTTGTATGTACGAACTATAGATTCATATATACAATCAGTTATAATAACTGATTTTGTCCGTATAACTATCTACATGTGTATAAAAAATGTAATACAAATCATCCGGGATAATATAAATATCATACAATACGATATGTATTGGAAAATTAAAGCTCTATGTAATTAGTTCAAAAACAACGATTGACATGCTACAGAATTCGTACTGGACAAAAATATTTTCGTGTAGTATTAATAGAACACTTAGAAAAATTTGCACGGTCGATAAAAAAATAAGAAATTCGATGTGAAAATATTTCAAAATCACATAAGACATAACAATAAAAATAGAAAAACAAAAACATTAATGTGGATCTCCGAAAGGATTATGCTCATGTGATTCGAATGCAAATGATACGATCACACTATTCCGTAGGACAAAAGGGTCGTAGACATTTACACCCGACACAAGCAGGCCGATGGAAGAGCAGATAGAGTTATAGATATGATTAGCCATGGAGGGTAGCGGCTTTCGCCTAGCAACCTCGATGGATAATAATATATATAACCCAAAAGTTCACGAGATTTCCCTCATTCGATACATCATCTCGATTGGGGTTTATTTGATTGTGGAGATCAGTTTCCTACGGGCGCAAGCCCCCGTAGTTAATTACATCTTAGACCTCGGTCTAAGAAAACTCTCGATTAGGGATGTTAAATTATCTTCAATAATGAGTTTATCGCGAAGGAATTCCTAGGTTCTCCTAATCAAAGGAAAAGAGAGGTCCAAATTTGGTTCAATCAATTATGCGTGGTTCAATCACACTCGGTCGGTTTAAAGTTGAGGAAACTGGAGAAAAGAAAGAGACAATACATTCAAACATACATGAGAGAAAGAGGGAGATGGCGTCATCTGTGTTGTTAAGTTAGTTGCTATTTGCACGCTTTATATTTTTGCAACTTATGTAGTTTTGATGATTCCAAACATTATTGTTCAAATATGTAGTTATCTCCTAATAATTTTAGAAGATTTGTATTTGCTCTTGTGTGCACTAATATTTCAGGAAAATCAAACTCCAGACTGCAAAGACTTCAATTCAATTTCAGCATGAAATATTTTGTAAATTTGAAGCTTGTACTTTTCTTTGAATCAAAATTGAAAGGGAGTGATTGTAATTTGAGTAAATAAAAAGATACACACACACATAAGGAGATCATATATAATTTATA
>NW_021318528.1:37712-67682 GCF_001605985.2 Dendrobium catenatum
TTTTACATTTCCGCATTTAATTTTTTAGTTTTAAAAAACTCTGTGGTTGAAAAACATTTTCTACAAAACTTAAAAGAAACAATTTTTTTTCGGTTCAACATATTTTTAAAAGAGGGCTTAAAATTTTAAACTACCAATTCACCCACCCTCTTGGTAGCCTTGGGACATTAACTTAGGCTTAACATCCTAATTACTAGACTCAACATGTGTGACGCGGATGGGTAGGATTTATAGGTTTCAGAAGAAAGAAAAGCTATCCCACCAATAAGGTGTATAGTGGTTCACTCATACCACTCACCTTAGATCCTAAATCTATAAAAGATGTAGTATCGTACATACGATACTAGCATCTACGACCTAACTAATGCAGTCCTGGACTTATTCCTTGCCTGAAAAAGGAAGTCAGCTAAAATCCTAAGCACAACCAATCATCCTATATGTATGCAAGATGGGAAGATTTTATCTTAAAGAATCAAGAATTTGTAGTTCAAAAATGTTTAAATCAAAGACTCTGTAATATGCAAAGGAATATATCTAGTACAATGCATGATGCATGAAATAGATACAAAATACCCCTATGTCTACTGATGTAATGCATGCATATGAGTGAGGTGTAATGAAAATCAAAGTGTGTAAAATGTATGTATTACATTCAAAGTACAAAAAAAAAAAAATAAACAAACTACGAGTACCCTCCAGGCAGAGTACCCGCATCAAAAAACTATCCTAGCGGTGCCCACTTCATGTGGGAAAACAGCGATGCTCGTGGAACAATAGGTGGCCTACTCTACAGGCCTAAATGACCCTAATGGTCTTTAATGCTCATAGAAGGTGGGGGGGTATCAAACCCAAAATCGAAAAAAGGCCAAAATCTTAGCGATGCCCACTTCGTGTGGGAAAACGACGATGCCCAATGCCATAACTGGGTGGCCTACTCTATAGGCCTAAATGACTCTAATGGTCTGTAAGGCTCACATAAGGGGGGGCAAGCTTTGACCTATAGGGCCAAAGCTTCGTTAGTGAACTACCCTAAGGCCAGCTACCTAAACATGCTAGAATACCTGTTAACAATTCGTGTGCGATTTGTAGCAATTTCGATATCTAATTAAAATAATTTGTTTTATAAGTTGCAGAGATTATACCTGACTATGGCGCTGCCACTTACAAGCTTATGAGCAAATGATCCAAAATTGTGGTGCGGTCACTTAAAAGCTTCAAGCGAGCAAGTCATCTAAATGTACCTCGTAAGACAAAATGAAAGAAAAATACACAAATGAGCGTAGATGCCATTCAAAAAAGAAATACATGTAAGTAAGAATGTAACAAACAAGAAATCTAAGAATAGTATTTATAAATTATGTGCATGTAGTAAATACTGAGTAACGAGAGGAAATGTCAGCCTAACCTAGGGCTAGAAGTCATGTTCTAACTAAACAAGTCTAGATATGTGTAGGCTGTGTGGTTTAGGATAGGTCCTATATAGGATGATTTAGTTATAATTGCTTGCATTTGATTTGTTAAAAGGCCAAAAGAGAAATTTTAATTGAAGTTTAAATCGTAAAGGTTGATTTTAGATATTGTATTTTAGGATTTGATTGATTATCACCTTTGTTTCATACCGAAGCCGTAAGGTTTATTTCACCCTCATTTGGGCTAACTTAATAGCCTCGTAGGCCTGGGTTACCCAGTGATAATCAACTTTGATCAATTATTAGTTGGTTATAAATTAGGTAAGAAAGATAAATTGAATAGTTTATTAATCAAATTTGTTGATTGATTTTAAAAGTTAATCTAAGGTTTGATATTTTAGGAGTTATTTATCCTAATGGATTTTAGCTTATAATTTGATCTCCTAATTAAAGTCTACCTCTTTCAAACTTTAAGTTGGTTAAGAGTTGATTATTAAATTAGTTAAATTTGATTTAGGTTTATGTTTTAGATTTTGCAATTCAATGATTACAAATGTTAATTATAACTTGATTAAGAAATTAAGTGTTTTAATATATTTTAAGAATTAGATTAAGATTAATTAGTTGATTATTAGTGGATTAAGAAAAACTAAAGCTAAAAAAACGTGTCACTAAGTTTTATTTTGATGTCTCTATCCTATAGGGAGCATGCATCCTGAGTCTATGTTATCTAAGACTCAATCCTTAATTTTTTTATCCTTAGGTGTCACTAAAGTTGTAGGGATAAAAAGAGTTTGGTTTTTTTTTCTAATCCTTAGGATTTTCGTACATGTATCAATAATCTTAAGAATCTATAGCAAAGCAGTAGAAAGAAAAGAATGAAAGTCAAATATAAAAGGAATGTAGGCATTGTTATTTTTGGGCACACTTCTTTGAAGTCAAGTGTGCCTCTAAAATAACCTTCTCCCCCAATTCGATGTGATATGAATAAGGAAGAAGGCATTTTCAATGCCCTTTACTGTCCCCACATTCCAAATCAAGCACTTGATACATTTAAAACAACTGACCAAACTATTATCGAAACAAAGCTCAAAAGAGGTGAAAGGGCACAAGCTCCCAAAAACTATAACTTAAAATAAGTTTCTACTTTTTTTTTAATTCAAAACCCCACTTTTAAAAGCAAATACTAGTGAAAGAAAGTCAACTCAAACAAGAAAGATCACCCACATAAACAAAATCATCCGTTCCCAAAATCTACTCATGAAACCTCAAAATAAAACAATACATAAAATCCCTTATCGAAAAAGAAAATAAAACACCAAAAACTCTTTTGACACAAAACCAACCAAGTGCTTTTTATTTTATTTGGAGTGGGGTAGAAATCCATGAATCTTTACAACAAGAGGGTTTTATAAAACCCCTCATTGTAAAACATTCGCGAAACTCAAATCATCCAACTTCTCAACATAAAAAAATTCACAAAAATTCGTCAAGAAGCTTTCAAACCATAAAAGTTAATGTTCATAAGAATTTAAGAATTTTCGATATAAAACAGTTTATAGTACTTCTCTTTCCAAAGACGACTAATAAAACCTTTCGATATAAAATCACTTGTAAATCTTCTCAATCATGAAGCAAATCACAAATATCCTCAATTCAGAAAAAAACTATAAAACTCTTCAACATTAAGTAACGCATAAAACTTCGCAAAGTAAAATCACATACAAAACTTTTCTAGCATAAGGAAAACTCATGGCACCACTTCCAAATCACCTCCATTCTTCCAACAAAGAATCAAAGGAAAAGAAAAAGAAAGGACTATTCAATCTCTTCAACACAAACTTGATAGAAACATTAAAATCCACAAATGTGTGTTACCTTAAATGCTAACGGAAGAAAATCTATTCATAGTGAAATAAGCTAGTCTCCAACCATAAGTACATAAACTATCCTTATCAATAGTACATGTGATATTTGAGAAATACTCATAAGTTCAAACTTTTCCAAATATGAAAATAAGTAAATACTCATATGTCATCGAAACGATAAATGTGATTGCAAGTAAGAGAGACACATGCTTTAGTGAGAGGAATTAAAGAAACTACCTATGTAATCCTTCAACCTTTCTTTTTCTTTTTTATGCCAAACATGAATAAACAAGAGTGAAATCACATAGCACAAGACTTCTCAAACTCAATACTTATGCCAAATGTACTTATAAAAGAGAAAGAAATTCTTATGCCATTGTTTTGTTCCCAAAATCTAAGAGAAGAGAGCATGATATCATTACAATGAAATATTGACTCAAGACATAAGATGTGTAACCACTTTCCAACAAGCTTCTAATTCCCACACTACATGCCGACAAATAAAAGAAAAATCTTTCCAAATTTAGACTCACAAATTTGCTTTCATGCCACATGTGTCATACATTATGAAGAAAATAATGCATTTTTTTTAATAATATTAAAATATTGAAATTTTAACTAATCTTTTGTCAGAAAAAGGAAAACACTAATATCTCTTTAAAAACATCAATACTTCAATAATTCTCCAACCAACCTTAACATGAACCATTAAGAGAAGGAAATAAGCTTACAAAATTTCTGAAATGAATGAATAGCCATAACATGATTGCCAAATCTCATACTAAACAAACATCTTAGCTCCTTTTAACAACAATGAAAGGGATAACTCCATAGGAAAATCTAGTAACATCAACAGAAAATTGCTAAGAGTGTATTATGCCATCTTCACCATAAAATTCTCATTCAGTTTTCAATATTAGCGAAAGCCAACTTGCAAAAATACAACTTGTCTTCAATCCAACTGTCCATAAAGCTTTAAACTAAGTGAGGAGCAATGTAAGCTACGGTGAAAAAGATATTTCAAAGAAAACAATGCATGGTTTCTCCTTGATTTCTTCAATCCAAAACACAGCCATAAAGCTTCATCCAAATAGTTTAGACAAAAGCATATGTGTATATAAAATAAAGAACAAATCTCAATAAAATAATTTGGAAATTCCAACATCTCAGTGCAAATAATCAACAAGGCATAACTTTAATCCTTTTAGAAAGAATAATGAGGAGAATATAATCTCCACCCAAACGAGGCAGACAAACTTTCTTTCCTTTTATTCAAGCTTCACATTTAACTTTATCAATAAGGAGAAAATCACTGTCTAAAAAAAATAGAGATATATCCCTTTCACAATTTTAAGGGTGAAAGCAACTAAGTACCATGTTCATACCAAGCTCAAGCAGATAGTAATGAAGAACCATTCCAGTTAACTTTTCAATTTTGTTCTCTTATGAGGCATCTTTCATACGATTCCAAAAGGACAATCATGTTCGAATATTTCTATAGGAAATCACATTTAAGCCATTTCTACAAATAACTCAATTCAAAACATGCCTACTTAAAAAAAAAACCACTACTATACTTCAATTAAGCAATTGAGAATCTTGTTGAGAAGCGTGAACAAAATATAAAGGCATAATCCACATGCATATTTAATTGGGATCGATGCTTCCAGACATAGCAAATAGTGATGAGAAGTATCATAAAAAAAAAACAACTACCAAACTTCACACTTAGTATTAACACAATAATGATTCTAGTTTACAACATGGATAAGTGCATTATCAACTATGAATTTCCTTCACTTCATCGATTCAAGTAAAATTGTACAATATACTAACCGGCGATCAAATCATGTTAGAAATTTTCTCTAAATTGCACATAAATTAAGATTTATTCAATGACTCATATCCCACATTGCAATGAAGAGCAAGAAATAAAATATAAGATCCTTATATCAAATATACTTATAAGGCATTGAACAACATTTGGTTGAAATCAACGAGCATATTTATCAATTTTATGAGTTGCAAATATCTAAGAAGACTAAAATTTTTTTTTTTTTTTTTCAGATTTTGTCTAAGAGTCTCAAGATACATGTTTGGAAGCATTTATAAGAACAATACTATCACATAAATATTCAATATATGCCAAACGACCATAACCTTTTTTTTAGAGACATCTCACCAAACACTTGTTAGGCAATGATTGTAAGAAAAAAAAAAGAAAACTCACAAAATAATTCATCAGAACAACCACAATCTATACACCTGTTCGATTGACATTACATAAGCAATCCTATAAGAAAACCCCTCATAATGCATGCTATACCCAACTTAATAAGAAACTACACATGTATGCATATAAAAGAGGAGACTAAAGGGGCTAAGTTTCAGATTTTTAAAGAACTCAAGTGCTATTCCTCTTTTGAATGTAATGCTTAAAACTCAAAGCATTCATACAACACCTAAATAAAGGACATGCTCATAAAATGGAAACAAACACATTCCTGAAACGAAATGGCTCATGGAAATTATTCAGTGCTTATATAAGAGAAATCGCAAGCCACCACTGTCATTTTGCTCATACCATATAAAACTAACTGTGGGTAGCAACAACAACCCCCATCTTTCAAAAGTAGTTAAAGCCTCATTTGATACCCAAATAAGTATGATAAAACTAAACAACAAGAGGTGATAGGGAATTCTTTTTCAAGCTAGCTCTAACAGAAATCAAACCTTTTCAACTTCATCTTGATGAAGAAACAAATGAGGAGAAGAAAGAAGGTAAAGGAAGAAGAGAAAGAAATAGAAGAGGAAGGAAGGAAGAAGAAGAAACAAGAACAAGAAGAAGAAGAAGAGGAAGAAGAACAAGAAGGAGGAGGAGAAGAAGGGAAGAGGACCTCACCTTGCAAGTTCGGTCGGCTAGGGCTCGGTTCTGGAGTGCGAAACCGAGAGGCAGAGAAGTAGAGGAGATTTCGGTCTTGCTAACCGGGAGACTTGAGACTTTCGAATCAGAGGAGCTCGAACAAGGTTGATCTGTCGCCTAGAAGAAAGAGGGCTTCGGCTGCCTCTTTGTTCATGGACGTGAGAGAGAGTCAGAGGCAAGAGATTGGAAGAGAGGTAGAGATCCCCGGGTGTGAGGGGGAGAGCGGATTCGGTCTGGTAGGGCCAAAATAAGAGCTCGAGAGGGAGAGAGTGACCGTGAGACCGAGGGAACTGAAGGCTTCCTCCAGCCTTCTAACATCTCCTGACGTTCTGCTCCTACTAAACACGGGAAGAGATCTTCTAAACTTTGCCTATCTCGAAAGTTGCTCGAATCGACTGCCCCCTTTAGGACTCACGCGACTGAACTCAAGGACGACAACAGGTCGACTTCGGATTTTAGAGAAATCGGAGTCGTTCGATGCGATTACCGGATTTAGGAATTTATTCAAATGAAAGCAAAAGTCAGTTATAATTTATTTGAATTAAATTGAATTGATTTGAACCAAACCGAGCTCGAATTGGGCTCGACGAAGACCAATCGCACCGGTCAAATGCACTCGAGGGTACTCGAGCGAAAATCGAGGTCAACAAACGGACCCCCATCATATGCAGAGAATAACAAGTGAACCGTATATGTTGGCGTTGACCTTCCTAATTCTAGGAAGATACAACCTCAAGGTCAACTAACGGAACAAGATCAATAATGAGAGAGAATCAAAGAAAGCAGCTCAACTTATCTGCCCAACCAAAGTGGTAGAATAGGAGAAAGAAGTTTCATGCTCACATGAGTAGAATTGAAACAATATCAGAAAGAACCAAATGGAATTCAACGATCATCTAGAGTATGCCTCTTAGATGATGCAAGGAGAAAGGAATTCAGCAACCACTTGGAAATCATAATAAATAGCGAAGTAACAATCATAGGAAAATAGTAATAATCAAAATTTAGAAGCTCATCTATCTTCCTGACCACATCGCAATAGCGGAATAGAGAAAAGGAAGGGGGTCCCACATTCACCTGACCATATTCACAACAGTGAATGGGGACAACTCCGGGTTTGCTTGACCATATTCGAAACATTTAAACAAGGAGTAAAGAAAGGGAGGGAGTTCTACATTCTCCTGACCATATTCGCAACAGCTCAATATCCACCTGACTATATTCACAATAGCGAATAAAGAGCTTCCCAAAAGTCTAATGCCCGCCTGACCATATTCGTAACAGCGAGACAAAGAGAGAAAGTCACCTCTACAACCACCCAACGCACATGTGCGTGGTGTTGTGAGGGAAAGAGAATTAATCCATCATCTAAGAAATCCAAAACTTATATTCTAGTTACCACATGGTAGAGGACAAATCATCGTGGCCATGAGTAATTAAAATATAAGTATTATTTCTTTAGGTAAAATTGAAATCATATACAACATGATGTAATCAACTGATGTATGTCTCTCTAGAAAGAGGAACATTCAAATAACCAAGAGAGAAAGAATAGTCTCATATTAAGGAAAGAGCAATAGAAGTGGTAAAGGGACACACTTACCACTAGAAACAAACAACCATGTCAATAATCAATGATCACTAAAGGAACACTCAACTACCACCTAGCACAACTACCGAGGCGATAAGGAGAGGACAAGAAACACTCTACAATCACCTGGCATATCTGCCAAGATGATAAGAAGAGGAAAGAACACTCTAATATCATCGGGCGCATCTGCCGCGGCGATAAAAAGAGGAAAGAACACTCTAATATCATCGGGCGCATATGCCACGGCAATAAAAAGAGGAAAGTACACTCTACTATCACTGGCGCATATGCCAAAGTGATAAGGAGAGGAAAATAACACTCTAATATCATTGGGCGCATATGTCGCAGCGATAAGAAGAGGAAAAGAACACTCTAATATTATCGGGCGCATATTCCGTGGCAATAAGAAGAGGAAAGGTACACTCTAATATCGTCGGGCGCATATGCCGAGGCGATTAGAAGAGGAAGGGTACACTCTAATATCGTCGGGCATATATGCCACGGCAATGAGAAGAGGAAGGTACACTCTAATATCATCGGGCGCATATGCCGCGGCAATGAGAAAAGAAAAGAAAACTCTAATATCATCGGGCGCATATGCCGCAATGATCAAAAAAAGAAGGTACACTCTAATATCGTCGGGCGTATATGCCGCGATGATAAGAAGAGGAAAGGGTACACTCTAATATTCTCGGGTGCATATACTGCGGCGATAAGAAGAGGAAAGAACACTCTAATATCATCAGGCGCATATGCCGCGGCGATAAGAAGAGGAAAAGAACACTCTAATATAGTCGGACGCATATGTCGTGGTGATAAGAAGAGGAAAGGGTGGTAAGGAATGCCTCCCAGGGACTCTGATAGGCTCTCTCAACCATAAAAAAAAGGAATTCAACATTCTCCTAACCATATTCGCAACGACGAGTAAAGAACTTCCCAAAGTCTAATGTCCGCCTGACCATATTTACCACAGCGAAACAAAAGACAAAAGAACACTCAACAATCACCCGATGCATATGCCGAGGTGATAAGAAGAGGAAAGAGCTCAACAACTTCACGAGTAAGGGAGAACAACATCTTATTATAAGTGAATAATCATAATAGAAGAAATGAATATACATTCATCTCCTAAGCAATCATCAAAATGCTTTAATGAGAGAAAAAGAAGGGAATTTTGAGGGACTTTGGGCTCTTGGAGCATAGAATCGGGTTCCACCTATGACAAGGGAAACCAATCAATGTTCAACTAAGAGCTTCCCTCTCTTTTAACATCATTTTTTTATATTATATTCACAGTTATAGATTAAGCATATTTCATACTATCGAAAATAACACACGGTAGAGGGAACATTTACCACATCTGTGAATTACTCCTAGTATGAAATATCTTCTAATGACTGGAACATAAAGAGAGGGGAAAATCGTTGGCTTTGATAACCCATGCCATATTCGCCACATGAATAAAACTGGGAAGAACAAATATCATAACAAAATTTGTAGATGAATGAAATTTATTTTATGATCGTGGGTCGACATCATCTCACCTAACTGATATAGTTCAAGGATGGAGTATCATATTCCATAGAGGTTTAAGTTTATGATTTTGATATCCCAGACCACACTTGATGGTGACAAGTGAAACTGGGGGAAGTCAACCCTCGAAGGGGACTGAAAAGGAGATTTCATGCTACAACACTAGAGCGATTGGTGGGCATGAGTGCAAGTACAAACACCCCTACGGCGTATTTACATACAACTACTAAGGATAATCTCATACTTTGCATGACGAACATCACGTGGTAGAGGATAAATCATCGTGGCCACGGACTGCCAAAAAGTAGAAGATATCCTTTGGCGTTATATCTATACAGAGGGATATGTACAAGTGGCAGGGGAAGAACAACTACTGTAACACGAACGATAGGAGAATGAAACTTACATAGGGATAATGGATCAACATCACCACACCTGACTAAAATAGGAGGGCATGGACCCAGTATCACCTATAGAGAGTGGGCTGGAATGAGGGATAATGGATCTACCATACCACACCTGATTAACCTAGGTGGGTATGGACCCAGTATCACATCTAAGAAAAAAAGGTTTGAATTAGGGACATTGGATCAATATCACCACATCTGACTAACACAGGTGGGCATGGACCCAATATCACCTATAGAAAGTGCATTGGAATTATAGATATTGGATCTACCACACTACACCTGATTAACCTAGGTTGGTATGGACCCAGTATCACCTCTCAAAAGGGGGTTTAAATTATTGGTTTTGGTATCCCAGACCACGCTTGGGTGACAAGCGAAACTGGGTAGAACAATCTTTCACAAAGGAGGGACAAATCAAGGGTTTTATATGCTAGCACCAATATGATTGGCATGCACAAATAGAAGTACAAATATCCTTACGACATATTAGCGTATCCCCTTTAAGGATAGCCTTATACTCTTCGAAGCGAACATCATGTTGTAGAGGATAAATCATCGTGGCCACACAGACTGCCGAAAATTAAGAAGGATCCCTTCAAGGAATACGAATATAGAGGAATATTATAGGAGGTAGGAAAACAACCAACAATAGTGGAAGAAGTGTCATAAGATTTTTGATGGGAATCCTCGACTCTAATTCCACATATCTTATGGTGAATAGGTTGCTTGCTAGTAGTCTGACGTCCGAAGTCTCCTTCCTTGTCTGAACTAATATCAACAACTAATCCACCCTTAGGTATCAAGAACCTACGAAAGGTAAGAAGGTGTCGGGGTCTGCTCGACGATCTTAGAGTGAGAATCGAGCTAACACAGAAACCCGACGAGAAGAAGAGAATTTGATAAGGTATGAAATAGCCTAAAAGGCTAGAAGGAAAGCGACCAAAGCTAGGGGAAAGCCTAGCCAAGAAGGGAACTTAACTAAGAAAAGGACACTGTGTAAGAGTAGGACGAACCTAATCTAAGGAGTACTAAACCCGGAGTCATACAAAAGAAGATAATTTAACATCCAAAGATGGGGAGAAAAACCTGTCCCACCGTGGTCGCCAGAAATCCGTGGGTCTCCGAAAGGATTCTGTTCATGTGATTCAAATGCAAAGGGTACAATCACACTATCCCGTAGGACAAAAGGGTTGTAGACCTTTGCACCCGACACAAGCAGGCCGATGGAAGAGCAGATGGAGTTATAGATACGATTAGCCATGGAGGGTAGCGGCTTTCACTTAGCAACCTCGATGGATAATAACATATATAACCCAAAAGTTCACGAGATTTCCCTCATAAGATACATCAGCTCGAATGGAGTTTATTTGATTGTGGGGATCGATTTCCTACTGGTGCAATCCCCCGTAGTTAACTACATCTTAGACCTCGGTCTAAGAAAAATCTCGATTAAAGATGTTAGATTATCTTCTCTAATGGGTTTATCGCGAAGGAATTCCTAGGTTCTCCTAATCAAAAGAAAAGAGAGGTCCAAATTTGGTTCATTCAATCATGCGTGGTTCAATCACACTCGGTCGGTTTAAAGTTGAGGAAACTGGAGAAAAGAAAGAGACAATGCATTCAAACATACATGAGAGAAAGAGGGAGATGACGTCATCCGTATGAAGGGATGGGTAGGATTTATAGCTTTCTGAAGAAAGAAAAGTTTACCCACTAATAAGGTGTATAGTGGTTCACTCGTACCACTCACCTTAGATCCTAAATCTATAAAAGATGTACTATCGTACATACGATACTAGTATCTACGACCTAACTAATGCAGTCCTGGACTTATTCCTTGCCTGAAAAAGGAAGTCAGCTAAAATCCTAAGCACAACCAATCGTCCTATATGTATGCAAGATGGGAAGATTTTATCTTTAAGAATCAAGGATTTGTAGTTCAAAAATGTTTAAATCAAAGACTCTGTAATATGCAAAGGAATATATCTAGCACCATGTATGATGCATGAAATAAATACAAAATATCCCTATGTCTACTGATGTAATGCATGCGTATGAGTGAGGTGCAATGAAAAGCAAAGTGTGTAAAATATATGTATGATATTCAGAGTACAGAAAAAATAAATAAACAAACTACGAGTACCCTCCAGGCAAGGTACCCGCATCAGAAAATCATCCTAGCAGTGCCCACTTTGTATGGGAAAACAGCGATACTCGTGGCACAATAGGTGGCCTACTCTAAAGGCCTAAATGACCCTAATGGTCTCTAAGGCTCACAGAAGGTGGGGGGGGGGGGATCGTACCCAAAACCGGAAAAGGCTAAAATGTACTAAACCCAAAATCGAAAAAAGGCCAAAATCCTAGCGATGCCCACTTCGTGTGGGAAAATGACGATGCCCAATGGCACAACTGGGTGGCCTACTCTACAGGCCTAAATGACCCTAATGGTCACTAAGGCTTATAGAAGGGGGGCAAGCTTTGACCTATAGGGCCAAAGCTTTGTTAGTGAACTACCCTAAGGCCAGCTACCTAAATATGCTAGAATACCTGTTAACAAGTCGTGTGTGATGTGTAGCAATTTTGATATCTAATTAAAATAATTTGTTTTATAAGTTGCAGAGATTATACCTGACTATGGCACTGCCACTTACAAGCTTATGAGCAAATGATCCCAAATTGTGGCGCGTCCACTTAAAAGCTTCAAGCGAGCAAGTCATCCAAATATACCTCGCAAGATAAAATGAAAGAAAAATATACAAATGAGCGTAGATTCCATTCAAAAAATAAATACATGTAAGTAAGAATATAACAAACAGAAAATCTAAGAATAGCATTTATAAAGCATGTGCATGTAGTAAATACTGAGTAACGAGAGGAAACGTCAGCCTAACCTAGGGCTAGAAGTCATGTCCTAACTAAACAAGTCTAGATGTGTGTAGGATGTGTGGTTAAGGATAGCTCCTATGTATGATGATTTAGTTATAATTTCTTGCATTTGATTTGTTAAAAGGCCAAAAGAGACATTTTAATTGAAGTTTAAATCATAATGTTTTAAGGTTGATTTTATATATTGTATTTTAGGATTTGATTGATTACCACCTTTATTTCACACCGAGGCCGTGAGGTTTATTTCACCCTCCTTGAGGCTAACTTAATAGCCTCGTAGGCCTGGGTTACCCAGTGATAATCAACTTTGTTCAATTATTAGTTGGATATAAATTAGAAAAGAAATATAAGTTGAATAGTTTATTAATCAAATTTGTTGATTGATTTTAAAAGTTAATCTAAGGTTTGATATTTTAGGAGTCATTTATCCTAATGGATTTTAGCTTATAATTTGATCTCCTGATTAAAGTCTACCACTTTCAAACTTTAAGTTGGTTAAGAGTTGATTATTAAATTAGTTAAATTTGATTTAGGTTTATGTTTTAGATTTTGCAATTCAATGATTACAAATGTTAATTATAACTTGATTAAGAAATTAAGTGTTTTAATATATTTTAAGAATTAGATTAAGATTAATTAGTTTATTATTAGTGGATTAAGAAAAACTAAACCTAGGAAAACGTGTCACTAAGTTTTGTTTTGATATCTCTATCCTATAGGGAGCAAGCATCCTGAGTCTATGTTATCCTTAGGTGTCACTAAAGTTGTAGGGATAAAAAGAGTTTGTTTTTTTTTTCTAATCCTTAGAACTTTCGTACATGTATCAATAATCTTAAGAATCTATAGCAAAGCAGTAGAAAGAAAGGAATGAAAGTCAAACATAAAAAGAATATAGGCATTGTTGTTGTTGGGCATACTTCTTTGAAGTCAAGTGTGCCTCTAAAATAACCTTCTCCCCCAATTCAATGTGATACGAATAAGGAAGAAGGCATTTTTATTGCCCTTTACTGTCCCCACATTTCAAATCAAGCACTTGATACATTTAAAATGACTGACCAAACTATTATCGAAACAAAGCTCAAAAGAGGCGAAAGGGAATAAGCTTCCAAAAACTAAAACTTAAAACAAGTTTATGTTTTTTTTTAATCCAAAACCCCACTTTTAAAAGCAAATACTAAAGAAAGAAAGTCAACTCAAACAAGAAAGATCACCCACATAAACAAAATCATCCATTCCCAAAACAAAGACACCAAAGAGTTTTCCAACTCAAAGCCAATCACAAAGCTCTAAACACCAAAATCTACTCATGAAACCTCCAAATAAAACAATACGTAAAATCCCTTATCGAAAAAGAAAATAAAACACCAAAAACTCTTTTGACACAAAACCAGCCAAGTGCTTTTTATTTTATTTGGAGTGGGGTAGAAATCCATGAAACTTTACAACAAGAGGGTTTTATAAAACCCCTCATTGTAAAACATTTGCGAAACTCAAATAATCCAACTTCTCAACATAAAACAATTCACAAAAATTCGTCAAGAAGCTTTCAAACCATAAAAGTTAATGTTCATAAGAATTTCCGATATAAAATAGTTTATAGTACTTCTCTTTCCAAAGACGACTAATAAAACCTTTCGATATAAAACTACTTGTAAATCTTCTCAACCACGAAGCAAATCACAAATATCCTCAATACAGAACAAACCCTAAAACTCTTCAACATAAAGTAACTCATAAAACTTTGCAAAGTAAAATCACATACAAAACTTTTCTAGCTTATGGAAAACTCATGGAACCACTTCCAAATCACCTCCATTCTTCCAACAAAGAATCAAAGGAAAAGAAAAAGAAAGGACTATTCAATCTCTTCAACACAAACTTGATAGAAACATTAAAATCTACAAATGTATGTTACTTTAAATGCTAATGGAAGAAAATCTATTCATAGTGAAATAAGCTAGTCTCCAACCATAAGTACATAAACTATCCTTATCAATAGTGCATGTGATATTTGAGAAATACTCATAAGTTCAAACTTTTCCAATTATGAAAATAAGTAAATACTCATATGGCATCAAAACGATAAATGTGATTGCAAGTAAGAGAGACACATGCTTTAGTGAGAGGAATTAAAGAAACTACATATGTAATCCTTCAACCTTTCTTTTTATTTTTTTATGCCAAACATGAATAAACAAGAGTGAAACCACATAGCACAAGACTTCTCAAACTCAATACTTATGCTGAATGAACTTATAAAGGAGAAAGAAATTCTTATGCCATTGTTTTGTTCCCAAAGTCTAAGAGAAGAGAGCATGTTATCATCACAATGAAATATTGACTCAAGACATAAGATGTGTAACCACTTTCCAACAAGCTTCTAATTCCCACACTACATGCCGACAAATAAATGAAAAATCTTTCCAAATTTAGACTCACAAATTTGCTTTCATACCACATGTGTCATACTTTATGAAGAAAATAATGCATTTTTTTAATAATATGGAAATATTGAAATTTTAACTAATCTTGTGTCAGAAAAAGGAAAACACTAATATCTCTTTAAAAACATCAATACTTCAATAACTCTCCAACCAACCTTAACATGAACCATTAAGAGAAGGAAACAAGCTTCCAAAATTTTTGAAAAGATTGAATAGCCATAACATGATTGCCAAATCTCATACTAAACAAACATCTTAGCTCCTTTTTAACAACAATGAAAGGGATAACGCCATAGGAAAATCTAGTAACATCAACAGAAAATTGCTAAGAGTGTATTATGCCATCTTCACCATAAAATTCTCATTCAGTTTTCAATATTAGCCAAAGCCAACTTGCACAAATACAACTTGTCTTCAATCTAACTGTCTATAAAGCTTTAACTAAAGTGAGGAGCAATGTAAGCTACGGTGAAAAAGGGATTTCAAAGAAAACAATGCATGGTTTCTCCTTGATTTCTTCAATCCAAAACACTGCCATAAAGCTTCATCCAAATAGTTTAGACAAAAGCATATGTGTATATAAAACAAAGAACAAATCTCAATAGAATAATTTGGAAATTCCAACATCTCAGTGCAAATAATCACCAAGCCATAACTTTAATCCTTTTAGAAAGAATAATGTGGAGAATATAATCTCCACCCAAATGAGGCAGACAAACTTTCTCTCCTTTTATTCTAGCTTCACATTTAACTTTATCTACAAGGAGAAAATCACTGTCTAAAAAAAAAACAGAGATATATCCCTTTCACAATTTTAAGGGTGAAAGCAACTAAGTACCATGTGCATACCAAGCTCAAGCAGATAGTAATGAAGAACCATTCCAGTTAACTTGTCAATTTCATTCTCTCACGAGGCATCTTTCATACGGACAATCATGTTCGAATATTTCTACAGGAAATCACATTTAAGCCATTTCTACAAATAACTCAATTCAAAACATGCCAACTTAAAAAAAACCCCACTACTATATTTCAATGAAGCAATTGAGAATCTTGTTGAGATGCGTGAACATAATATCAAGGCATAATCCACATGCATATTTAATTGGGATCGACGCTTCTGGACATAGCAAATAGTGATGAGAAGAATCATAAAAAAAAAAAAAAAAAAAAAAAAGCTCTTCCAAGAGCAATTCACCAAACACAAAATGAAGCACAACTAAATATGTCAATGCTCTCTTGAGATCTCTTTTGCAAGCAACATAAACACATTTTCATGAAACTAACAGATCCACTTATGAATGATGGCTAAGAACAACATTTCAATTTCTTTTGCTTCTTTGATTCAAGCAAAATTGTACAGTCTATCAACCGGCAAGCAAATTATGTTGGAGATTTCATCTCCAAAATGTATATAAATTATGCCCTCAAGTATATACTCAAATGTTTGGTGTGGGCGAGATTTATTCAATGAATCACACCCAACATTGTAATGAAAGATGATATATAAGACTTTCATGCTAAATACACTTTCGAGGTCTTAGACAATGTTTGATCGGAATCAACAACTATGCACATAAATTTCACGAATAAGAACTACTCGAAGAAGCCACTCTCTTTTTTTAGAACAAACCACATGTTGTATGATATAAATCAAACATAAATGTTCATAGCCTTTTTCTTTTACAAAAAGGACATAACTTCAAACCATTCAAATATTGTCACAGAACATGACTATACTCATGAGGTCGACTAGTTTTATCTTCTAAATGAGGTATTCACAAGGAGAAAAGCATTTCATGAATCAAGCTATGAGAAATCCACTACAATTATATGCATACATGTGTAGTTTCTTATTAAGTTGGGTATAGCATGCATTATGAGGGGTTTTCTTATAGGATTGCTTATGTAATGTCAATCGAACAAGTGTATAAATTGTGGTTGTTCTGATGAATTGTTTTGTGAGTTTTCTTTTTTTTTTTACAATCATTGCCTAACAAGTGTTTGGTGAAATGTCTCTAAAAAAAAGGTTATGGTCGTTTGGCTTATATTGAATATTTATGTGATAGTATTGTTCTTATAAATGCTTCCAAACATGTATCTAGAGACTCTTAGAAAAAATCTGAATATATATATATATATATATATATATTCAGATTTTTTCTAAGAGTCTCTAGATACATGTTTGGAAGCATTTATAAGAACAATACTATCACATAAATATTCAATATAAGCCAAACGACCATAACCTTTTTTTTAGAGACATTTCACCAAACACTTGTTAGGCAATGATTGTAAAAAAAAAAAGAAAACTCACAAAACAATTCATCAGAACAACCACAATTTATACACTTGTTCGATTGACATTACATAAGCAATCCTATAAGAAAACCCCTCATAATGCATGCTATACCCAACTTAGTAAGAAACTACACATGTATGCATATAAAAGAGGAGATTAAAGGGGCTAAGTTTCATATTTTTAAAGAACTCAAGTGCTATTCCTCTTTTGAATGTAATGCTTAAAACTCAAAGCATTCATACAACACCTAAATAAAGGACATGCTCATAATATGGAAATAAACATATGCCTGAAACAAAATAGCTCATGGAAATTATTCAGTGCTCATATAAGAGAAATCACAAGCCACCACTGTCATTTTGCTCATACCATATATAACTAACCGTGGGTAGAAACAACAACCCCCATCTTTCAAAAGCAGTTAAAGCCTTATTTGATACCCAAATAAGCATGATAAAACTAAACAACAAGAGGTGATAAGGAATGCTTTTTCAAGCTAGCTCTAACAGAAATCAAACCATTTCAACTTCATCTTGATGAAGAAACAGATGAGGAGAAGAAAGAAGGTAAAGGAAGAAGAGAAAGAAATAGAAGAGGAAGGAAGAAGAAGGAGAAAAACAAGAACTAGAAGAAGAAGAATAGGAAGAAGAACAAGAAGGAGGAGGAGAAGAAGGGAAGAGGACCTCACCTTGCATGTTCAGTCGGCTAGGGCTCGGTTCTAGAGTGCGAAACTGAGAGGCAGAGAAGTAGAGGAGATTTCAATCTTGCTAACCGGGAGCCTGAAGACTTTCGGATCAGAGGAGGTCGACCAGGGTGGATCTGTTGCCTAGAATCAAGAGGGCTTCGGCTGCCTCTTTGTTCGTGGATGAGAGAGAGAGTCAGAGGCAAGAGATTGGAAGAGAGGGAGAGATCCCCGGGTGTGAGGGAGAGAGCGGATTCGGTCTGGTAGGGCCAAAACAAGAGCTCGAGAGGGAGATAGTGATCATGAGACCGAGGTAGCAGAAGGCTTCCTCCAGCCTTCTAACGTCTCCTGACGTTCTGCTCCTACTAAACACGGGAAGAGATCTTCTAAACTCTGCCTATCTCAAAAGTTGCTCGAATTGATTGCCCCCTTTAGGACTCACGCGACTGAACTCAAGGACGACAACAGGTCGACTTCAAATTTTAGGGAAATCGAAGCCGTTCGATGCGATTACTAGATTTAGGAATTGATTCAAATGAAAGAAAAAGTTAATTATAATTTATTTGAATTAAATTGAATTGATTTGAACCAAATCAAGCTCGAATTGGGCTCGACGAAGGCCAATCGCACCATCGAATGCACTCGAGGGCACTCGAGCGAAAATCGAGGTCAACAACTAATAAGCATATTAAATACAAAAATAGAAAATATATAAAGACAAATATCAAGTTTGCAAAAAAAAAATTAATTAAGCATTAAGGTCAATCACACCAAGTCTTGTTCTTAATGTGCTAAAAGTATCAAAGGTTAGTGGTTTTATAAAAATATCTGCAAGCTAATTTTCATTTGAAACATGATTCAATTTAATTTCTCCGTTGGATACATGATCCCTAATGAAATGATGTCTTATGTTTATATGTTTGGTTCTAGAATATTAAATAGGATTTTTTAAAATACAAATGGCACTAGTATTATCATAATAAATTAAAATTATGCATATTATAAATCCTAAGTCAATCAACTATTATTTCAACCAAAGAACTTATGCCACATAACTACCTAAGGCAATGTATTCAGCTTTAGTAGTAGATAGGGCTTCAAATTCTATTTTCTAGTGGACCAAGAAACTAAATTTTTTTTTATAAATTGATAAGTTCCATAAGTACTCTTTCTATTAACCCTATAACCTGTAAAGTCCGAATCTAAATATCTAATTATTTAAAATGAAGAACTAAACTTAGGATTCCAAATCCCTAAATTCTTGAGTTCCTAAGAGATATCTCAAAATTCTTTTTACTGCTATCAAATATGAATCTTTTGGATCTAACTGAAATCTAGCACAAAAATAAACACTGAAAATAATATCAGGTCTGCTAGCAGTCAAGTAAAGCAAAAATCCAATTTTTCTTCTATTTTTTTTATCAACATATTTTCTCTTTGGGTCCTTATCCAACTAAACTGATGAACTAATAGTTATTCTAACAGGTTTAGCATTATCAATTTCATACTTTTTGAGGATGCCCCTAACATACTTCGATTGACTAAGAGATGTTCCAACACAATTTGTTTAATGTTAAAACGTAAAAAGTAACTCAAATATCCCATTAGACTTATTTCAAATTTATTGCTCATTATTTTAAAAAAAATCATCATAAAAGATTTTATTTATGGATCTAAAGATGATATCATCAACATAAATTTATTCAATAAGTATATCGTCTCCTAATTTCTTCCAAAAGAGAGTGGTGTCCATAATTCCTTTTTCAAAAGATCTCTCAAGTAGAAAAGTGCTTAATCTCTCATACCAAACACTAGGTGCATGTTTCAATCCATACAATGCCTTTTTCAATTTAAAAATATGATTTGGGTATTTTGAATTTTGAATTTTCAAAACCTAGAGGTTATTAAAAATAAACATCCTCTTGAATTACCCCATTTAAAAAGGTACTTTTAACTGTTGCAAATCTGAGTTTATGAATTAGACTTTTGATGATATAAATTATTAATGATTTCCTACGACTGCCTTGCCTACTAAATTTTTAGGTCCACAAGATCGAATGCAACTCGAGAAATCTCATAATCGGGTAGATTTAGGTTGAGTCAAGTCTTTATTTTTTCCTTTCTTGAGTCATTTGTAAAAGTGGTTCTAATGCTAAGTAACATTGCATACACACACTTGAGGGGTTTTAGAAGTTTTTTTTTTTGAGTACATCGGCCTGGACGATTCAACTAAAAATAGAAACCCTAATTATGGCATCCTGGTTAAGCAGCCTTCATTAAGCAAATTTTCCTGGACGATACTTGTATCGACCAGGATGATAGGCTCAAATAAAAAAGAATCAACCACCATGATCAATTTAGGTATTATTTATTTTAAATTATCGGCCAGGATGATCTCTATATCGGTCTGGACGATACAACATAATTATGGAAATTATGGAAAGCAATTAAGGCTGATTGATACGATCACATTGGCCGGGCCGATCGCAGAATCGGTCGGGATGATATCCTGGACGATTGACATCGGCCAACATCTATTCCGGGCGATGTTCAGGATGATTGTACTCGAATATGAACTAATCAGCCAAGATGATATTATATCAGCCTAGACGATGTAACCAATTCTATTCTGATCATCCCAAATCGTCCCAGCTGATTGAGCTTATTTTGTACTAATCGGTCAGGATAATATTTATATCATCCTGGATGATAAAGTCGGTTCTTCAAATTCTATTTAAAGGACTCAAATTTTCTCATGCTTAAGACCTTGAGTGCTATTGTCTTGAACTGAGAGAGCCTTGGAAGAGGAAGAGAGAGAGAGAGAGAGAGAGAGAGAGAGGAACTTATGAGGGGGAGTTTGTGAGAGAGTTTATAAAGGTTGCTCCAAGCAAGGTTCCAAGTCATCATCTCCATTCTTCGTCCTTCGTCCTTGGGAGGTTTTTGGGAGGTTTACTTCAGCAAAAGGTCTGGGTTCTCTGCCCGCTTCAGGAGGAGCAAGAGGAGTCGGTTCTCTGCTGCACCGAGGTTGGTGAAAAAGAGTCTGTTATAAAGGCTTCTCCGCCTAGCTGTGAGAGCTAAATGAGAGACACTTAGTTCATGCAATACTTGGAGGGTGCCTCCGAGGAGTGAACGTAGGTTAAGGATTGATTGAACCACTATAAATCCAGTGTGAATTTTCTTTATTTTTCTTCCGCGTTTATTTATTTTTTGCACTATGATTTTTGTGGTGATTTTGGTTTTTGCTTTACCTTACGAAAAATTTTAAAAAACCAATTCACCCCCCCTCTTGGTTAGCCTCGGGCTAGTTCTTAAGGGCTTAACATCCCTAACAAACTATCAAGTGGTATCAAAGCAGGATTCATAAAAACTAAATTTGAAAACTTTTTGAATTTTGATCCATGACTAATAATAGAAATCGTAATACTGCGGAAGGGTATTCTATTAACCGACCACCTTTGCTTGATAATATCCCATTTGATTTTTGGAAAACTCTCATGTCTACATTTTTACAATCAATTGATTATCGCATGTGGATGCTTATTAAGGATGGTTATACACCTCTAATTGGAAAATTGGATGGCATTACTGTTCCACTTCCTTGTACTGAATAGACTTATAGGGATTTAGTACAATTAAATGCAAAATATTTGAACTATTTTTTCTGTGCTTTGAAATCAGAAGATTACATGCATGTTTCCACTTGCACTACTAACAAAGAAATTTGGGATAAATTGTGTATCACCTATGAAAGTACTAATGAAATCGAGTAATCCCATTTGAACATTCTTTTGTATGATTATGAACTTTTTTGTATGAAACCTCATGAATCAATTTCTAATATGTATATGAGATTCACTAAGATTGTTACTTCTTAGCATGCATTAAGAAGAGAACTTTTTAACTATAAAAAGTAAAAAAAATTAAAGATGTTTACCTTCCTCTTTTGATGCAAAAATTACTGCAATATCTGAATCTAAAGATTTAAATACATATTCGATCAATAACTAACTTGGTTTACTCATTGCTTACGAGCAAGGGGTGAACCAAAGAAATCTTGATGCACGTGAAAGGAAGAAAGAGAAAATAGTAGCACTTAAGGCGAATAATTCGGATACTGATTCTTCCAGGTCTGAAAGCGATGATGTTGCTTTAATCACAAGGCAATTTAAGAGCTTTATAAGAAAGAAGCGCAATAATCATCAAAAGTGGAATAAAGGTAAGGGTAGCAAAAATTTTAAAAATTCTAATCAAACATTTTGCTTTGAATGCAGGAAGGCTGGGCATGTTAAAGCTGATTGTCATACGCTTAAGGCACACCCAAGTAAGGAGAAGGGTGTGGAGAAACCAAACTTCGAAAATGATAAGAGCAAGAAGAAATTTTAAAAGGCATTCTAGGCCTATTCTACATCAGATTCCTATGAAACTGAACCTGAGGAGGAGATAATAAACTTGTACTTAATAGTGAACAATAATCTTAATCAAAGTAACCAAGAAGAGGTATGTGAACTAACCTATGAGTAACTCCTTGAAGTTTTTGAAAAAATACATGCATCATATAGAAAACTTAAGAAAACTCATGCTAGCTTGAAATTGGAATTTTTTTATTTACAAAAAGAGTATGAAAATCTTCTCAAAGATCATTCAATAATTGATTCAAATCACATAGATTTACTTAATGAGTTTGATGCGTTAAATAAAAAGCATGCTGAGTTATCTGATTCTCATGATTCTTTAAAATTGTCTCATTCTGAGTTAGAAAAAGAATATAAAAAATAAGAAACTTTAAAAACCATTGAAAATAAAAAATCTTCATTTCATGCATCGCATAAAAAGAATCACCATAGGAGTAAATTAGTTCATCCTTTTCCTAGAGTTAGATGTTTTTCATGTGTCATGCTAGGACACATAGCACACACTTGCACCATTCACCATAACCCTCATTGGGTTTGGAGACCCAAGTTACATGATCCACAGCATGCATTGCATTCTACTTTCCATAAGAAGGAGCCCAAACATGTTTGGGTTCCTAAATCTAACATTTGATAATTTTTTAGGCAAGCTCTCACAAAAGGCCTTGTGAGAGCATGTGGTACCTGGACAGCGGATGCTCTTAACATATGACTAGCGATGCCAATCAATTCATAGTGCTGGAGACCAGGATAGGAGGCAAGGTGACTCTTAGAGACAAGACCACCAAGAAGGTGATAGGAGAAGGTATAATTGGTAATTCCAAGAATCTTCTGATTGAAAATGTTTTGCTTGTAGATAGACTGAAACACAACTTACTCAGCATCAGTTAGCTTTGCGACAAGGGCTTCATCATAAATTTTTTGGCAAATTCATGTATTATGAGCTTAAATAATAACATTATTTTGTATGGAAAGCGGATAAATAACGTTTACATGCTTGATTTAAATAACATTGAATGTGCTGCTTCATTTTGCTTAAAAACTGCTATTCATGATTCATGGTTGTGGCACAGGAGATTATGTCGTGACAGTATGAAAGCCCTTAGGAAAGTGACCCAAAAAGACCTAGTTAGAGGTGTCCACAAGCTTAATTTTTCAAAAGATCACCTTTGTGATGCCTACAAATTAGGAAAGAAAATCCACTCCACTTTTCACTCCATTAAGGACATTAGCACATCTAAACCCTTAGAAGTCCTTCACATGGATTTGTTTGGACCCGTTAGCACTGCTTGGGAGGGAAAGTCTATGGTTTTGTGATTGTTGATGACTACTCGAGGTTTACTTGGATTAGATTTCTGTCACACAAAAATGAGTCATTTAATGAGTTTAGAGTCTTCTTCACTTAAATTCAGAAAAAGCTAGGTTATGAGATCTTGACAATCCATATTGATCATGGGGGAGAGTTTGAAAATGAGAGATTTGGAAATTTTTGTGAGGACAAGGGGATTAGCCACAACTTCTCAGCTCTAAGGACCCCTCAGTAGAATGGGGTAGCTAAAAAGAAGAATCAGACTTTAGTGAAAGCCGCTAGAGCCATGCTTGCTGAGAATTCACTTCCAAAATACTTTTGGGCTGAAGCGGTTAACACAGCTTGTTATGTGTTCAATAGGGTAAATGTTAGAGCCAAATTAGATAAGACACCTTATGAGATCCTTAAGGGTAGGACACCTAATCTTTCCCACCTTCATGTCTTTGGTTGTAAGGTTTTAATTCACAACAATGGAAAGTCTCACTTAGGAAAATTGACCCAAATCTGATGAAGGAGTATTCTTAGGATATTCTAGTGTTGGGAAGTCTTTTAGGGTGTTAATAAGAGGACTTTGGTGGTGGAAGAGACTACACATGTAGTGTTTGATGAGTCTGATCCTAGAAAGTCTAGAGTTGAGGATGATGATGATGTTGAAGAGATTACGACTGTAGTAGAAAATTTAGAAAAGAGGGTAGAGCACCAGAACATTAAAGGAGTAAGAGAGGTTACCTAAGGAGTAGAAAATATTGATCTAGAGGAAATGGTTGAACCTTCACACACTTTGCCTAGAGATTGGAGATACTCTTTGAGTCACCCTAAAGATCTGATATTAGGAAACCCTTCTGATGGAGTTAGGATTATACATGGACTTAGGAAGGAAGTGAACCACTTTGCCTTTATCTCAATGACTGAACCCACCAACATAAACCAAGCCCTTTCTATTGAGTTTTAGATCTTAGCCATGCAGGAGGAGTTGAACTAATTTGTTATGAATGATGTTTGGGAGCTTGTAGAAAGAACTAAGGGACAAAGTGTAGTTGGAGCCAAGTGGGTCTTTAAGAATAAGGTGAATGATTTTGGAGTGGTTGTTAGGAATAAGGAAAGATTAGTGGCTAAGGGGTATAACCAAATAGAACAGATAGATTTTGAGGAGACTTTTGCCCTTGTAGCTAGATTGGAAGCTATTAGAGTGTTATTAGCCTTTTCCTGTTATAAGGGATTTAAACTTTTCCAAATGGATGTTAAGAGTGCCTTTTTAAATGGAGAAATAAAAGAGAATATGTTTGTAAAACAACCCCCAGGTTTTGAGAGTTTGCAATTTCCAAATCATATTTTCAAATTAAAAAAGGCCTTATATGGATTAAAGTAGGCACCCAGAGCTTGGTATGAGAGGCTTAGCACATTCTTATTAGAAAGGGAGTTTGTCAATGGGAGTGTATACACCACCATTTTTCTGAGGAAAGTAGGAGATGATTTGCTCATTGTTCAAATCTATGTCGATGATATAATTTTTGGATCTTCTGATAAAAGGTTATGTGATGATTTTTCTAAAATAATGAGTAAGGAGTTTGAGATAAGTATGATGGGAGAATTGTTCTACTTTTTGGGGTTTAGCATTAGACAATTAAATGATGGAACTTTTTTGAGTCAAATAAAGTACATAAAGGACATCTTAAAGAAATATGAAATGGATAAAGCCAAGCCAATTAATACTCCCATAACCTCAAGAATTCAATTAGACAAGAACCCAAATGAAAAATTAGTTGATCAGAAGAAGTACATAGGGATGATAAAATCTTTACTTTACCTGACTGCTAGCCAACTTGATATGATGTTTAACGTGTATCTTTGTGCTAGATTTCAAGCTGATCCTAAGAAATCCCACCTGACTGCAGTTAAGTGAATTCTTAGATACCTTTTAGGGAACCAAAACCTAGGAATCTAGTACCCTAGGCACATCACTTCTTTTGAGATTATTGGATTTTTTTTATTCTGATTTTGCAGGATATAAGGTGGATAGAAAAAGCAATTATGGAACTTGCCAATTCATAGGACAATCTTAAGTCTCCTGGTCTAGTAGAAAGCAAAACTGTGTTGCTCTTTCCACTGCTGAAGCTGAATATATTTCTTTAGGAAGTTGTGTGACCCAAGTCCTTTGGCTAAGACAACAAGTACTGGATTTAGGATTACCTGTATGAACCATCTCAATTCTTTGTGACAACAATAATGCCATATGCATTTCTAAGAATCCTATCCAATATTTAAGGACTAAGCACATTGACATTAGGCATCACTTTATTAGAGATCATGTGAATAAGGGAGACATTGAGTTATATCATGTGGAGACTGAGAATCAACTGGCTGACATTTTTACTAAACTACTGGCCTACGATACTTTCAGCACTTTAAAGACAAGATTAGGTGTGATTGACATTAACGCATCAACTTGATTTCTACTGATATTTTATCTGCTGATTACTTTGCTATATTTTTCTAGTTTTTTTGTTGTTTATTTCTTTTTTTAGTTATTTTTTATTTTATTTTTGGTACTTTAGTTTTTCATATGCCTTGCTTTGTTTTCCTTTTCAAATAATCCCTGAATTGATATCTTATGACTTATTTTTTATTTTAAAAATTTGGAGTTAATGTTTTACATCTCTTAATTTGTTAAAGGACAAAAATATTGTTGATTGTGTCTCTTTCTCTAACCTATTTTGATGGTAAAAATTTCTTTTCTAACCAAAAGTTTATCTAAAATTAACAATTGAATTTTGCAATTGAGATCTTTTCTACCTTACTACAGTAATCTAGCTTATACCATAATAGTCCATGTTTTTATGTTACTTCAAGATTTCTCGTTATCCTGTCAATGCATCTCTTACATGATTTTTTATTCTGTTTGTGGATAGTTCTTCCCTATATTAGAGAGAGAGTTTTTCTTCTCTAATATCTGGAAGATATAATCACAACTAAGAATATTTAAGATTTTTTGAAAAGAATCTAGCTTGCAAATAATAATAAAAACAAAAGTGGCCTATTATGCCAAAAATAAAAAAAATGTGCAATGATGCCAAATTGAGAAATATATATATATACACACACACACACACAAAGTGTACCAAAAATTAAAAGATGCGCAAAGTGCACCATTCAATGGATAAGACGCATAAAATGAGCCCATCAAAAAGCAAGCTAACTTTCTTTCTTCCAACTATTAAAACTTAGAAGATTTCATATATTACTTGAGATTTTCAAGGACTTGATTTTGAGTTTTATGATTTAACAAACTACTTTGATATATTATTTTATAAGATATTTTTCTAAAACCTAGTCTTGATCGGTTCTCTTTTTCTTATCCAAATATATATATTTTTAGTTAAGCCCTTTGATTTCAAAAGAAAATTTTGCCCTAAAAGAAGTCTGAGCTTAGGGTTAACTTGATCAGATATTTTACCTTTTTTTAAAAAAAATTTTGAAGTTGTTAACTCATTAACTTACAAATTTTTTAAATCAATCACATAGAGACTATATCATGTTCATGCCTTGATTAAAAAAAAAAAATTGGCTTTCATTTTATCGTTGTTATTATTTTATCTTGTTATTTTTGGGCCTTCTCTGATCATCTCCATCTCTCCTTTGATTTGAAATTTTTTTCACATCGTCCTGGCCGATTTTTATATCATCCTGGACGATCAATTTTTCGTTCTTCAAGAACTCCATCTACTGAATATTTTGACTTCTCTGCTCTCATCATCCTGGACGATAGGTTTTTTCATCTGGGACGATGCATTTATTAGTTATCGTCCTGTCTGATACATCTGTTCGTCCTTGACGATACACGTGTCAGTACATTTAAAATCCTTAAAATTGCCTGGGATGATCCATTTTTAGACAATCATCCTGGACGATCAACAGTTCATCCTGGACGATACATATGGAGCATGATTTAAAATATTTTAAATTCAGCCGGTATGATCCATTATTGAGCATAATCCTGGAAAATCCACCTAATCGGCCTGGACGATCTACTTTTTCAACAGTCATCCGGTCTGACTCCTCTAGATGATCTTCCGTGTCTAATTATCCCGGACGATGTGTGATCATCCTGGATGATCGGATCGCTTTTTTGACCAAATGGCCTATTCACAATAATTACACCAGATCATCCTGGACGATCCTGCGATCGGTCTTGAATGATCTGGTTGATCCTTTAAATGTAGAGCCCTCCAGCCAAAATTTCCACACAATCTCATTCCCTTTCTTACCTCTCCCTATTTTCCCATTGCTTTTTCTGCTATTGGCTGGCGGGAAATGTGCTCGTCAACATCTGGAAGCTCCTCGAGGGGCATGTTGGACCCTCATTTTCGGGAGGCAGACAATCAGGCTTCCTACCACCATTACAAAAACTAAGACATTACCTCTCCCGAACAATTAATCCACCCTATCTATCCTTTCAGGTACTGGATCTTTTCACCCACACTTCTCTTTATTTTATTCTCACCCTTGCAGTCCCCTTTAGTTCTGAACTTCTTTTTGAATTTTACACAAACCTCCACATAAATTCTCCCTACACTACTCCCACCTCTTATGTGAATCGACGTCTTGTCGAGATCACATATCAGGATTGTACTGAACTGATGCAGCTGTCCACCACTGGGGATAAGCTACATACCCTTGTCTCTGATCCTGACTTTGATTGGTCTACTACAAATCACTTTCTTCTCCATACCAACGCACACTTTCATGTTGGAGAGACTAGCTCTTTACTCAAAGATGTTAGGACAATCAAGCATGTCCTTTGCACTTCTGTTATTCCAAAAGCCAGGGACCGAGTCCACATCACTCCACTTCTTTCACTTACTACCTTTTACATTCTGTCCCATAGAGAATTCAATTCCACATACATGATCTTTTGCTACATCGAGCATTTGACTACCATTCGAGATCTAGGTCATAGAAGAAAGCCCAATCTTGCTCAAGGACACCTCATTGCCTATGTTCTAAAATCTAAATATCAGCTTCAATATCCTGCTCCTCTCGACCTTCAGCCACCCGTCTACTCAAATAATTCCTTCAACGCCCTTCATAGTTCTCGTCTCTATTAAGGAGATGGGGAAGCTCGGGGGGCCGAGGAGGAGGAGGCTCCAACACCTATTTTTGAACCTGTTCCTCTCTGTCAGCACTCTGTTGGTGGAATTTTGAAAACATATTTTAAGAATATTAGTTTTCTTTGGGACTTAAAATTGAATTCTAAAATCGAATTGTCTCGTTAGAAAAAGTATATCACCTCGAGAGGTGAGAATAAAATTTCATAATGGTATTCAGATTTAGAATTATGAAATTCATCTTGAATATCGTGACTGGATGCTAAAGAGAACTTCATATGGCCCCGGAGGGTCAAAATGAGATTCTACTAAATATCCATCCACAATATTCAAGAAGTGTGATCGTTAGGTTCACATCCAAAGCCTTATCAAAGAAAGATGTATCTCCCCGAAGGGAGAAAATATCATTCGATGATAATTCTTTGAATAGGATAACAATGATCACTAGTATTTTAAGTTTTCCCAAAGAAATCCAATTGAGTTTTGAAAAATCAATTTTTAAAATCAGGTGCGTGTGTGGTTCTAAATCTCCTACGAGCGCAAGCCCTCGTAGTTAATTACATCGTAAGAAAACGAGGTCTCCTACGAAAACTCTCGATTAAAATAACGGCAGAAATTTTATTTTTAAGATTTTCTAGGAATGATATCAAGGAGGTGAATTTGGAATTTCAATCGGGATTGGATCGACTTTTGAACACTTATTTTTGGAGTCAACGGATGAGAGGTAGGAGGCACTTAGAGATTCTGAAATAATTCAGAAGTGCCCCAACCTAAGCTAAGTGTTGGGCTTTAAATTTTAGATTGAGGAATCTTTATGTTCAAGTTGAAATTTTATTAGAAAATTGGGACTTATATTCTCGATCACATGATCGGAAAAATGCCCAGAAAGTGAGGGTGAAGACTAACCTACCAAGTGGGTATGACGTCCCCGGTCAAGATCCCATGGTTTTCCATCGTCCCGGGTTCGTCGGTATCCTTAGCCTACTTAGTCGAGTGCCGACCAGAGGATCCTTGTTAGCAACCATGGGTTACCTCATTCAAGGGGACCTCATAGGCCAAGCTTTGAATACATAAGATCTATCCAATGTATTTGGCGATG
>NW_021318528.1:70783-94777 GCF_001605985.2 Dendrobium catenatum
ATGAGATAGCCAGCAAGCCAGATCTAGCCCTCCATTTCCAATCCAAAGGTCAAAATTAAGTGCTTGATTTTTGAGAGATTAAAGGGCTGAAGTTTAGAGGGTTTTGAGGGATATTTAGGCGTCGAATTGGTACAAAAGAATTGATAAAACATTGAAATTTGGTAGGCTTTATGTTTTAAATTAATCATTCAAAATTTATTAATGTTAATTGATGTTTATTAAACTTAAACTAAGCCAAGATATGTTAAATTGAGTCAATTGAAGCAGTTGGGAATAAAATTCTGTTGGAATTCGTTCAATATAATAAGTAATTGACTCAATTTCAGAATCGACGACGACGCCATAAGACTCAAATTGGCTCAAATCGAACTAGATATCCCCAAATGTAATGTGTGCACTCAAATCGATCTTAATTAATATGTATATACAGTTCAATATTGATTTCAAAGAAGAGCAATGAGGTCGATCACAAGTCGTATTGTAGGTGATGATGATTGAAAGGTTAATTAATCAAAATGTAGATCAAAAATTGGATGATTGAAAGTTAATTGGAACTTTGATTAAGAGTTGAATGGGATATGTTTGGGACCCATATGATCGACAAGTGAGAACTTATCGATCATTAGGTCACCAAAATAAAACCCAGGTGGGTCCTAGTAACCTCATACAAAAATGAGGTCAACACACTCACAGTTGGATTAGTTGGTGGAGAGATTTAATCAGTTTGAGACCCATTTCGATGCCTATGTTACACACCACCAGCAGCAACATGACTAGGATATGGCCTATTTTGGGGCACAGTTTGCTATGCTCTCCAGTTACTTTCAGCAGCCACAACCACCACCACCTCCGTCGGATGATCAGGGGCCCTCATTTCATTGATTTTCATTTTGTTTTTCTAGTTTGTTTCTCTTATAGTTTTAGTTTTCATTTTCTATAATTTGTTTTTCTTATGTTTTGTTTTAGTTTATGTTATGTTTTTTATTTTTGTTATGTGGTGTTTCCCTCCTTTTTGTAATGTCAAAAGGTAGAGTAGTTTGATATATCTTGTACTTTGAATTCTGAAACTTAACGAACTATTTTTTCATCATACTATTTTTTCTGAACAGCCATAATTACTTGGAATTCTCTGTTTGTGTTTTCCATCATCAAAAAGGGGAGATTATTGCAAATCTGAGTTTATGGATTAGACTTTTGATGATAGCAAACATTCATGATTTCCTACGACTACCTTGCCTACTAAATTTTTCAGGTCCACAAGATCGAATGCAACTCAATCCAGCTCAAGATAGGGTAGATTTAGGTTGAGTAAAGTCTGTATTTTTTCCTTTCTTGAGTTAATTATAAAATTGGTCCCTGATGCTAAGTAACCTTGCACACACACACACTTGAGTGGTTTTCTAAGTTTTTCTATTTTGAGTACATCGGCCTGGAAGATATTCATATCGGCCAGGATTCAACTAAAAATAAAAACCCTAATTAGGGCATCCTTGTTAAACAGCCGTGATTAAGCAAATCATCCTAGATGATACTTGTATCGGCCAGGATAATAGGCTCGAATCAGAAAGAATCAGCCGCCATGATCAATTTAGGTATTCTTTATTTTAAATTATCATCCAGGATGATCTCTATATAGGCCTGGATGATACAGCATAATTATGCCTAAAGTAATCTGGCAATTATAGAAAGCAATTAAGACTGATTGATATGATCGCATCGGCCAAGCCAATCACAGAATTGGTTGGGATGATGTCCTGGATGAATTACATCGGCCAGCATCTATTACGGGCAATGTTCAGGATGATTGTACTCGAATTTAAACTAATACGCCAGGACAATATTGTATTGTCCTGGACGATGTAACCAATTTTCTTCTAATCATCCCAAATTGTCCCGATTGATTGAGCTTATTTTGTACTAATCAGTCAGGATAATATTTACATCGTCCTAGACAATAAAGTTAGTTCTTTAAATTTTATTTAAAGGACCCAAATTTTCTCATGCTTAAGACCTTGAGTGTTGTTGTCTTGACCTGAGAGAGCCTTGGGAGAGGGAGAGAGAGAGAGGAACTTGTGAGGGGGAGTTTGTGAGAGGGCTAACAAAAGTTGCTCCAAGCAAGGTTCCAAGTCGTCATCTCCGTTCTTCATCCTTGGTCCTTGGGAGATTCTTGAGAGGACTACTTCAGCAAAAGGTCCGGGTTCTCTGCCTGCTTCAGGAGGAAGCAAAAAGAGTCGGTTCTCTGCCGCACCGGGGTTGGCGAGAAGGAGTCTGTTATAAAGGTTTCTCTACCTTGCTGTGGGAGCTAAAGGAGAGACACTTAGTGCAATACTCGGAGGGTGCCTCCGAGAAGTGGATGTAGGTCAAGGATTAACCGAACCGCTATAAATCTGGTATGATCTTTCTTTATTTTGCTTTCGCATTTATTTATTTTTCGTACTCTGATTTCTATGGTGATTTTAGTTTTTACTTTACATAAAGAAAAATTTTAAAATACCAATTCACCCCCCTCCCCTCTTGGTTAGCCTCGGACTATTTCTTAAGGGTTAACATCCCTAACTAACTATCATTAACATCCATTTAAAATAATTTGAATCCTCTAAAATACACAAAGGCTAATAAAACCCTAATTACTTCAAGTCTCGCTATATGGACAAAATTCTCCTCAAAATTAATCCCTTCAATCTGATTATACCCCTTAACCACCAATCTAGCCTTATTTTTAATGACAACTCCTTAGTCGTTCATTTTATTTTTGAATCCACTTAGTTCTAACTGCACTTTGATTCTTTGGCCTTGCAATGAATTCTCAAATATCATTTCTCACAAATTGATTTAATTCTTCTTGTATTGCCAAAATCCAAAATTCATCCTAAAGTGATTAATTTATATTTATGGGTTCTATCATTGAAATAAAGATAGAATGATTGATTTCTTTGCTTAGTCCATGCCTAGTCCTAACACTCTCACTATATTCACTTAAAATCAATTCTTTAGAGTGATTTTTAAAAAATCTCAAATCTTTACGCAACAGGTTTTCTATCTCCAAATTTTCATCCAAAATAATCTTCTCAATCTTTTGGGAGTTAATTTCTATTTCATCCTCTTCCAAAATTAGCTCTTCCAAAATTTTTGATTCATCAAATACAACATGTGTGATCTCCTCAATTATCAGAGTTCTTTTGCTAAATACTTTATAAGATTTTCTAACACTAGAATATCCAAGAAAAATTCTTTCAACAAATTTTGGATCAAATTTTCATAAGATAGATTTTCCATTATTATGTATGAACACCTTACATTCAAAAATATGCAAGTATGACAAATTATGTGTTCTCCCCTTAAGAAGCTCATAGGGTGTTTTGTTTAATTTTAATCTGATATTCACCCTATTCAGAACATAAGATGTAGTGATAATCACTTCAGCCCAAAAATATTTAGGAAGTGAATATTCTATCAAGATGGCTCGAGCAAATTTAATTAATGTTCTATTCTTTCTTTTGACTATCCCATTCTACTGAGGGGTTCTAGGTGCAGAAAAATTGTGATCAATTTCTTTTTCTTTACAAAAATTCTCAAAATTTTCATTTTCAAATTCACCACCGTGATCACTTTAGATTGTTAAAATCTCACATCATAGTTTCCTCTGAATCCAAGTCAAAAAATCTCTAAACTCCTCAAATGATTCACTCTTATGATATAAGAATTTAACCCAAGTGAATCTAAAAAAATCATCTAGAATCATAAATCCATATACCTTTTCTCCTAGACTTATAGTTTCAACTGGTCCAAAAAGATCTATATGTAAAATCTCCAAATGTTTAATAGTTATAAGATCCTTATTGGACTAAAAAGAGGACTTCACCTATTTTCCTAATTGACATGCATCGCAAAGGTGATCCTTAGTAAAGTCTAATTTTTAAATACCTCTCACCAACTTCTTTAGGATAATTTTCCTAAATTTTTTCATGCTAGAGTGACAAAGTCTCCTATGCCATAATCATGATTCATTATAAATGGTTTTCAAGGAAAAAGCATTAGGAATTTTAATATAATTTAAATCTAACATATAAACATTATTTATCCTAAATCTATACAAAACATCATTACCATTTAGACTTATTATGCAGCTAGCAGGAAAAAATTTTACACTATATTCTTTATCACATGGCTGGCTAATACTTAACAGATTATACTTTAAGCCTTCTACAAGTAGCACATTTTCAATAAAAAAATTTTGTAAGTTTCCAATCATACTTGATTCAACGACTTTACTAGTTATGTTATCTCCAAGTGTAATATTGCCTCCACTTCTAGCTTCCAATAATATAAATTACTTAGTGCCTCAAGTTATATGCTTTGAGAAACCATTATCCAGGTACTAAATACTCTTTTGAGGCCTTGTATGAGAGTGTGCCTACAAAACTATCAAATGTTAGACCTGGGAACCCAAACAAGTTTGGGTTCTCCTTTTGGAAAAATAAAACTAGATATATTTATGATATGTCTAGATTTATACATCTTTGGTTTTCATACTAACTGAGTTTTTTATGTAAGGTATAAGTGTGTGCTATATGTCCAATAATCCCACAAGAAAAGCATTTTACTCTAGGAAAAGGTTTTCTCAAATTTTTTATAATAACTTTGATTCTTCATGGGTTTTAAAAATATTGGATACAAAATAGGATTAGCAAAATCTTCAAGTATTGATGGTTTTCTATTTTTCTCGAGAGCTTGCACTTTCAATTTCAAAAACATGTTCAAATCTTTTGTTATATTCTTATCAAAATTTAAATAGTGCTCTATGTTATCTAATTCATCCTTAAATTTTTAAAGTCTTTTTCCAATTGAGTAAAGGATGATTTTAAAATTTCATTCTTCTTATTCAAGTCATTAAATTCATCAAGTAAGCTCATGTGGCTGTTGTCTATTAATGCATGATCTTTTCTAAGGATTTTATATTCTTTTTGTAATTCTTGAATTTCAAGATTTATATTAGCATGCATTTTCTTAAGCTTCTTATATGCATCATGAATCCTTTCAGAAACTTCTAACAATTCAGCATAGGTTAAGTCACATACCTCTTCTTGGTTTGACTGGTCAAGATTATCGAACATTAAGCACAAATTAGTGACTTCCTTCTCCTTTTCTATTATTGACAAATCTGAAACCGAGTCTTCCCAAAAAGCTCTTTGAAATCTCTTCTTGCCCTTCTTGACATTTGGTTTCTCCTCTACCTTCTCCTTGCTAGGAGTGGCTTTTAAGTTTGGGTAATCAAATTTTTTGTGTACAGGTTTCCTGCATTCATAGTAAATTACATTATTAGAAATTTTAACATTCTTATTAGAAATTTTTTGTTCTTCTTCTTTCGTTGTTCACCTGCATCAATCTTCCTTTGACTCACTCCTTTCTCGTAAGTAATTAGTGAACCAAGAAGATTATCAATAGAGTAAATATTTAAATGTTTAGACTTTATAATAGCAATTATTTTTGCATCAGAAGCAGTAGGCAAACAACGAAAAATTTTGTTAACTATTTCAACATATGTTAGTTTTCTACCTAATGCATGCAAAGAAGTGACTATCTGAGTGAATCTTATGTACATGTCAGAAATAAATCCATTTAGTTTCATGCGAAATAATTCATAATCATGTAACAAGATATTTAATCTATATTACTTTACTTTATTTGTCCTTTCATAAGTAATATAAAGTTTATCCCATATGTCATTTCCACTTTTGCAAGTGAAAACCCGTATGTAGTCTTCTTACTTAAGTGCATAAAAGAATTGTTTGAACATTTTGCATTAAGTTATGTTAAATAAGGTTCTTCTACAGTCCAATTTGCAAAGGGTGTTTCAACTCTAATACTATCAACTAACCTAGTTGGTTTTGTATACCCTTTTTGTACTAAGATCCACATATGATAATTTAATGATTGTAAAAATGTAGACATGCATGTTTTCCAAAAATCGAAAGGAATGCTATAAAATAAAGGAGGTCTAGTGATCGAATACCCTTCAGGTGTGTTTCGGTTTCCAAAGGTAGCCATACTCGTTTATCAAAAAATAGTCTAAACTTATAATTTTAAAATAATGCTCTGATACCACTTATTAAATCTTGAATAAATTGTTAAACCTAAGCTAATGTCCTAAGGCTAACCAAGAGGGGGGGTGAATTGATAATTTTAAAAATTTTCTTGGATTTCAAATTTTAAAACCAGTTAACCATTCATAGCAATTTAATTGAAATTATTTAAAAGTAAAATTTTCAACCATGAAATTAAAACTTGCAGTAAGAATTGAAAATTCAAATAATATAAAGATTTATTGTGGTTCGGTCAAACATGAACTACATCCACTCCCTCAAGACCCTCATAAGGTATTGCACTATTACCAAAAGTGAGACCCTCATAAGGTATTGCACTATTACCAAAAGTGACACTCCTTTTTCCCCCACAACAAGGTAGAGAAGCCTTCACAAAACTCTCTTCCACTAATCCTTGATGTGATAGAGAACCATCATCCTTTTATACCCTCTAAGTATAGGTAGAGAACCTTCATCCTTTCACATGCTCCAAGTATAGGCAGAGTACCTTCGGCTATTCACACTCTCTAAGTGTCAGCAATGAACCATTATCCTTTTACACCCTCTAAGTATCGACAAAGAATCATCAATTATTCATACTTTCCAAGTGTTGGCAGATAATCATATCTTATCCAAAGATCTTCTCATGAGCAATCTAGAAAGAAAAGAGGAAGAGTGATAACCATAATTATAAAGAAATCCTTACCTTTGAGTAATCTTGTGAACCCTTCACACTCCAAATATAAGAAATCTCTAACAAACACTTTCTCGCACTCTCTTCTTCAATTACCCTTGAAAAATCATAAAGATAAGACTTTTTACATTAGTTTTTAATGGACCTTTTATACAAAAGATATAAAAAACCATCCAAAAAACTAAATTTTTCCATTTTGAGCGTACATAATCGACAATACGATCGGATTTCAAACGTATAAATAATTCAAAAACTGTTGCATACGAACATGTTGTGAATCGGTACGAAATCATTTCATACCTGATCATCGTCCGATATGAACCAATTTCATCCACGATCAACAGTAAGAAAATTTTCAAATTTCTTCTGAACAAAATGTCAGGATAAAAATGGACCTCACATTTTTGTACTCTGGAAGGAATGTACGAACTAGGTTTGTACAGTACGATCCATACTTAGAATAAATCTTTTTGAGAGAGGTCAGACCTGAGACTTTCTTACACGTGAAGGACTGTATGAATGGGGATTGTCTCATATGATCCATACTTAGAAAAAAAAATTTGAGAGAGGATGGACCCGAGACATTCGTATTCATGAAAACTTGTACGAACTGGGATCATCCCGTATGATCCATACTTAATTTTTTTTTTTTTTTGAGGATGGACTTAAGACGTTCATACTCGTGAAAGTATGTACAAACTGGGATAGTCCCGTACGATCCATACTTAAAAATATTTTCATTTATGTTTGTTCGACTACTTGTTGGGAAAAATAACTGACCATATCATCCCATAAAAAGTGATATCCTACTGTATGATCAATTTAAAAAATATGAATTTTAAACTCTCTCCCAGTGTGTGTGTGCTCAATTACTCAATTACAATCACACTCTTTCAGACTCAAAAAAATAGAAAATACATACTTCAATTAAAATAAACTTTAAACTAATCTTTATTTGAAGTCTTTAACAATCTGGAGTATGATTTTCCAAAAATGTTAGTACACACAAGAGTAAAACAATTCTTCTAAAATATGTTAGGAGAAATAATAACCAAACCAATAACATTTGGAATCATAAAAAATATACAAGTTGCAAGAATATCAAACAGGCAATAACTAAGTAGCAACTATCTCAACAAAAGGAACCACCATAATCAAGTGGAGTGGTGGTAGTGGCTAAAAGTAACTATAAATTGAAACAGATTACTCCCCAAACCAGACCATATCCTGGTCATGTTCCTACTGCTACTGGCTATATAGGCATCAAAGTGAGTTATGTCTTGGGCATGCTGCTACTTATACACATCTACGTAGGAGTTAAAACTTGCCTCCCACAAGTTAAACCTCTTAACCAGTTGATCTATCTGGGATTTCTAGCGGATAGGGACAAGTGTAGGAATAGGTATTGGACCTTCCTCATTTTCATTTGCTTCTAGATAGTGAGCCTGATGGTGAGAGGCACTTTGAATGACATGGAAAGAGGTATCAAAATAGAAGATTGGGAAATGATCACATGGTGTAGGAAATTGGAAGTTGATTTTTGATTCGATGACAAAAGCTATGATATATCCTAATGCTATATTTGATATTCTTTTATGTTTGGGATCTCTAATGCAGGTCAGATTTGAAAGATAATGAATTAAAAGATCAGCTACATTTAAGCCTTTTAAAGTCATGATGAAGTAAGTAGCAAAGAGAAAGAATATGAGTAATGTTGATTAGATCACCAACTTTAAGAATGATAGAGTTTTTGAGTATGTGCTGGATGATGCAAGCATTCTGAACTAGAGTGCTAACCTAGGAAATATAGAAGTTACTATTGGATTCTCTAAGGATGGTGTTGATAGGGGTCCAATCAAACTCAAGATTTGCCACAAAAACATAAATATTTTCACTAGTGGTGGACATGTGTAGAAAATCAAGAAAGTCTTAATAAGTAATTTCTATAGAATGCTTATTAAAATAGGATTGGAAGGCAGTTCCCTCACTATTTAGTCTAAGGCTCACAAAAATTCAAAAAGTAGTTTAGAATAAAAGGGATATGTAAGAGTAAGTATGAAGGTTAGAGTGGTATGAGTGAACATTAGTAGTACTAGAAAGTGGAGGTCCTTATGTTTGATGATTTTGGAGGGAGTTATTCCGACATCCTTATATCTATTATAGGTATCTTCATCAGCTGCCTTAGTAAATCTTGGATTAACCTAACGTTAAAAAGAACTTCTAATAATTAATTGAGCTGCTTGCCTCCAGCCATTGCAAAGATCTTGAGCTTAAGTGTAAGGGAACAAGTATTGGAAGGATTTGAGTGGAGAAGAAAGGTTAAATTGGGCTACTTATATGGAATCAGTCGAATTATATACTATGACTATGAGATCAACCAGGACGATCATGTGCAATCAATTCATTTAGAAGTTTAGTCAAAAAGTTGATCATATCATCCATGATGATAGAATATCATATAAGATGATTATACATAAGACAAACATCTCGAGGAGTCAGCCTGTATAATTATTGATTAACTATATCGTATAGCATAAATGTGTGGATTGTCCATGAAAATATGTCATTAAGAATTGTATCGACTCCATTAAAATCATCCAACCATTTATGTCATGTGGATTGCATAGGATGAAAAGAAAATCATTCAGTACAATCTCCAATAATTGATTCAAATTAGTCATTAGATGTGTTGTGATCAATGATTAGATTTTTTCTTATGATCGTAAAGGATAATGTGAGCAAAAATTGAATAATTGAGAAGATGGAATGTAATGATCATGATGGTTTAAAAAAAATAAAACAAAAATATAAAATAAAATAAAAATAAGTAAAAAACCAGTCATAAATCAAAATCAAAATCAATTTTTTTTAATTGATCAACTCTAATAAATGATAAATTCCATTATGAGTATGTTAAGAATCAATAAGAAATAAATTGACAATATTGAAATACAAAAAGGGTAGAAAACTGATGTTGTTAACCCTAGCTCAGACTCCTTACAGGTCAAAATTCTTTTAAAGCAAAAATCTTATTCAAAAAATAAATTAAATATAAAAAGTGATATTTTAAACTTCGTTTCAAAAAAATATTGCAAAGTAATTAACCAAAAATCTTGATTTTCAAATTTAAGTGTTTGAAGATATCATTTAAATATTTGGAAGACAAGGAAACTTATTTCTCTGTGAGCTCATTTTGTTATGAATTTGAATTTAGGAATTATAATTTTGATGATAATAAATATTTCTAACAATTTTGTTTTTTCTACTATTGCCCTGTCTACTAACATTTCAGCTCCACATGGTCAATTATAAATCAAGCCATCTCAAGATTGGATAGATCAAGCCTAAGTCAGTTTTTTACTTTTTCTTGAGTCAAATGTAACAAAGTGGGTCTTGATACTAAGTAAACTTGCACGCACACAGTTAGGGGGAAAAATTCTATCTATTTTAAATTTTTTTTTTTTTGATCATATCATCTAGAGCAATCCAAAATCTTCCTACATGATCAGTTAAAAAAACCCTAATTAGGCCATCCTAATGAAGGCAACTAAAATTAAGCAAATCATCCTAGATTATATTAGTATCATCTTTGACGATATGCTCAAATAAAAAAGCATCAGCAGTTAACTCTTTTATGCATGTTTTTCTTTGATATCGTACATGACATTGTCCTGGATGAAGCTATATAATTATGCCTAAATTAGTCTAATAATTAAGGAATATAATTAAGGTTTAATTAATCAATCATATCATCCTAGACGATCAGCTAAACAAATCTTAGTTTCTTCCTAGATGAACAGAAATGGTCTGGATGATATTCAATGTTTAAAACTAATTGTACAGGATGATATACCCATCATCCTGGACAATCAAAAAAAAAAAACCTTTTAATCTTCCAGCCTCCCTAGATCATTCTGGCTAATTGAGCTGAATTTGTACTGATCGTACATGACGATCTTTATTGATTAATTACAATTTAGGGAAAATTTAAAGCCCTTCTATTTAAGATGTCTTCTTTACTCAAGATGACATTTTTTGCTATTGTCCTAACCTGAGAGAGCCAAGAAGAGAGGGAGATCTTCGGAGAGAGAGAGAGAGAGAGAGAGAGAGAGAGAGAGAGAGAGAGAGAGAGAGAGAGAGAGGATCTTGTGAGGAGGAGTTTGTGAGGGTTTCACAAAGGTTGCTCCAAGCAAGGATCTGAGTCATCTTCTCTAGTTATCATCCCTGGTTCCTTGGAGGTTCTAGAGAGGTCTACTTCAGTGATTGATTGAGGTTCTCTTCCTACTTCATGAGGAAGTAAAAGTAGTTAGGTTCTCTACCTACTTCCGGAGAAAGTGAAAGGAGTTAGGTTCTCTGCCTCATCAGGGTTGGTGAATAAAAGGACAGTTACTGAGTTTAGTGAAATACTTAGAGGAGAGGCTCCAGGGAGTGGACTTAGGTCAAGTTGACCGAACCACTATAAAATCTGGTGTGTTCTTTCTTATTGTATTTTAGCATTTAATTTCGACAATTTATTTTCTGGTGAATGATTGTTTGGTTTAGATTATGAATTTTGTTTGAGAATATTTAAAATACCAATTTACCCCCTCTTTTTATTAGCCTTGGGCTTGTTTATAAGGGATGAACATCCATAGTGAACTTTCAAGTAACATCAGAGTGGGATTCATAAAATCTAGTTTTGAAAAATTTTGATCCATGGATAACTTCAGTAATCATAATAATGTAGAAGGGTATTCTATTACCCGAACACCATTATTTAACAGTATATCTTTTGATTTCTAGAAAATATGTATATCTACATTTTTAAAATCAATTGATCATCGCATATGGATGCTTGTTAAAGAAGGTTATTCACCTTTGTCACTTAAAATTAATGGCATAAAAACTGAACTTCCATTTTCTGAATGGATTTTTGATGATAAGTATTTAGCACAACTTAATGCAAAATTCCTAAACTATTTTTTCTGTGCTTTGAAATAGGAAGATTATATGCTTGTCTCAACTTGTGCTACTAGTAAAGAAATATGTGATAGTTTATGTATTTCTTATGAAAAGACAAATAAAGTTAAGTAATCTAGGTTGAATATCTTACTGCATGATTATAATTTTTTTTACATGCAACCTAGTGAATCGACATCCGACATTTATACTAAGTTAACTCAAATTGTCACCTTACTGCATGCATTAGGAATAGAGCTAACTAACTATGTAAAAGTTAACAAAATTTAAGATTTTTGCCTTCCTCCATTAATGCTAAGATTACTAAAATAATTGAATCTAAGGATTTGAATACTTATTTTATTCATAACTTACTTGGATAACTCATTGATTATGAGCAAGAAGTGAACCAAAGGCAACTTGATGCAGGTGAGAAAAAGAAGAAAAAAATTATGGCGTTGAAGGCCAAAGATATGGAGACTAATTCTTTTAGGTTTAAAAGTGATGATGTTGCCTTAACCCCTAAGCAATTAAAAAGCTTTCTAAGAAAGAAGCAGAAGCACCATTAGAAATGTAACAAAGTTAAGTGTAGCAAAAATTTTAAAAGTTCTTCTTATATGGTTTGCTTTGAATGCAGAAAGCCAGGACATATAAGAGCTGATTGTCCTACACTTAAAAATCACCCTGTTAAGGAGAAGGGTGAGGAGAAACTCATATTCAAGAAGAACAAGAAGCAGTTTCAAAAGGCATTATGGGTGAATTCTGCATCTAACTCCTCTAAGATTGATGCTGAGGAGGAGATAACAAACTTGTGCTTGATGGCAAGCGATCATCTTGATCAGTCTGACCAAGAAGAGATATGTGAACTAACCTACAATTAATTACTTAAAGTTTCTAAATAAATTCATACATCATATAGGAAACTTAAGATATTACATGCTAGACTGAAATTGGAATTTTTAAATTTATAAAAAAAAAAAAGCATAAAGTGTTGTTTAAAGATCACTCTACATTAGATAACAATCACATGTCATTACTTGATGAGTTCAATGCATTAAACAAGAATCATATTGAATTATCTAATGTACATGATTCCTTGAAGTCATCACATGTTGTGTTAGAGAAAGAGTTTAAGAAATTAGAGGAACTTGCATGGGAAATAGATAATAATGAATATCAGCTAAAAGTGGAAGTGGCAGCTTATAAATATGAAATAAAAATGTTGAAAGCAAAACCTATAGCATTTGAAAATAAGAAACCACCATTTCATGCATCATATAACATTAAGAAGATACATCACCACCCGAGTAACTTAGTAAATTCTTTTCCTAGTGTTATATATTTTTTATGTGGCATGCTAGGATATATTTCACACACTTACACTAATCACCATACTACACATTGGGTATGGAGGCCCAAATTATATGATTAACATAGTAACACACATGCATTACATTCTACTTTCCATAAGAAGGGGACCAAACTTATTTGGGTTCCTAAATCTAATGTTTTATAATTTTGATGATTTAGTTAGAGGTGTCCTTAAGCTTAAGTTCATTAAGGATCACCTATGTGATGCCTATCAACTAGGGAAGAAAGTCCAGTCATCTTTCCATTCCATTAAGGATATTAGCACCTCTATACCTTTAGAAATATTTCATATAGATTTGTTTGGATCCATTAACAATGCCAACTTAGGGGGAAAAGTCTATGGATTTGTAATTGTCGATGACTACTCGAGGTTCACTTGGATTAAATTTTTGTCACATAAGAGTGAGTCTTTTGGTGAGTTTAGATCCTTCTCCACTTGGATTCAGAAAAAGCTAGGTTGTAAGATCTTGACCATTCATAGTGACTATGGTGAAGAGTTTAAAAAAGATAGATTTGCAGACTTTTGTGAAGATCAAGGGATTAGGCACAACTTCTCAGCTCTTAGGACCCCTCAAAAGAATGGGGTAGCTGAAAGGAAGAACATGACCTTAGTTAAAGCTGCTAGAGCGTTATCGGCTGAGTATTCACTTCTAAAATACTTTTAGGCTTAAGCATTAAACATAACATGTTATGTGTTGAATAGGGTGAATGTTAGAGCCAAACTAGATAAGACACCCTATGAGATTATTAGGGTAGGACACCCAACCTTTCCCACCTTCATGTCTTTGACAGTATGGCTTTCATTCATAATAATGGGAAGTCACCCTTTGGAAAATTTGACCTAAATCGGATGAAGTAGTGTTATTAGGATATTCAAGTGTAGGAAGATCCTTTAGGGTGTTTAACTAGAAGACATTGGTGGTGGAAGAGACTACTCATGTAGTGTCTGATGAATTTGATCCTAAAAAGTCTAGAGTTGAGGAGGAAGATGAGTTTGAAAAGATTACCCAATGAGTTAAAAATTTGGAGAAAATGGTAGAGCCTTGAAACACTGATGGAGTAGGTGAGATTACCCAAGGAGTAGAAAATATAAATATGGAGGAAAGGGCAGAACCTAGACACACTTTGCCTAGAGATTAGAGATATTCTTTGAGTCATCCAAAAGAATTGATCTTATGAGATCATTCTGAAGGTGTTAGAACTAGGCATGAACTTAGGAAGAAAGTGAACAACTCAACCTTTTTCTCAATAAGTTAACCCACCAACATCAACCAAGCCATTTATAATGAATTCTAAATCTTAGCTATGTAAGAAGAACTTAACCAACTTTTGAGGAATGATGTTTTTGAGTTGGTAGAAAGACTTAAGAATTAATATATGGTAGGAACCAAATGGGTCTTTAAGAATAAAATGAATGATTCTGGTGTGGTAATTAGGAATAAGGCAAGATTGGTGGCTAAGGGGTACAACCAAATAAAAGGGATTGATTTTGATGAGACATTTACCCTTTTAGCTAGATTGGAAGTCATTAGAGTGCTACTAGCCTTTGTCTGTTATAAGGGATTTAAGCTTTTCCAAATGGATGCAAAGATTGTCTTTTTAAATAGGGTGATAAAAGAGGATGGTTATGTAGAGAAACCCTATGATTTTGAGAGTTCTTAATTTCCAAATCATATTTATAAATTAAAAAAGACCTTATATTGATTGAAACAGGCATCCAGAGCTTGGTATGAGAGGCTTAGCACATTCCTACTAGAGGGGAAGTTTATTAAGGGGAGCGTAGACACCACCATATTTCTAAAGAAAGTAGAAGATGAGTTACTCATTGTTCAGATCTATGTTGGTGATATACTTTTTGGATCTTCTGATAAAATGTTATGTCATAATTTTTTCTAAAATAATAAGTAAGAAATTTGGGATTTAGTATAAAATAATTGGATGATGGAACCTTTCTAAATCAAATATAGTACATTAAGAACATCTTGAAGAAATATGAAATAGATAAAGCTAAGCCAAAAAATACTCCCATGAGCTCCAGTGTTTAGTTGGATAAGGACTCAAATGAAAAATATCTTGATCAAAAGAAGTATAGAGGAATGATTGGATCGCAACTTTACTTGACTGCTATCTGACCTGATATAGTGTTTATTGTTTGTCTTTGTGCTAGATTTCAAGCTTATCCTAAAGAATTTCACCTAACTGTAGTTTAGAGAATCCTTAGATATCTCTTAAGGACCCAAAACTTTAGAATCTGGTATCCTAGGCACAACACTCCTTTTGAAATTATTGGATATTATGATTTTGATTTTTTTAGGATGTAGGGTGGATAGAAACATCACTATGGTACTTTCAATTTATAGGATAATCCTTAGTCTCATAGTCTTATAGAAAACAAAACTCTTTTGCACTTTCCACTATTGAAGCTAAGTACATTACCCTAGGAAGTTGTGTGGCCGAAGTCCTTTGGTTGAAGCAACAAATTCTGGATTTAGGATTACCTGTAGGCACAATTTTAATCTTTTGTGAAAACGCAAGTGCCATTTACATATCTAAGAACCCTATCCAACATTTAAGGACAAAACATATTGACATAAGACATCACTTTATTAGGAACCATGTTACTATTGATTCCGTATAGGTTGTGAAACCTAAGTTATTGTCCCAAGGCTAACAAAGAGGAGGGTGAATTGGTAATTTAAAAATTTTCTTGGATTTTTAGATAGAAAATCGATTGGAATCTTGTACAAGTTAATTTAAGTTTTAAATGTAGTTTTCAACCACAATAAACAACTTGCAAAAAATAAAACACATAAATTAAAAAGACAAAGATTTATAATGGTTCGGTCAAACATGACCTACATCTGCTCCCTGAAGACTCCCTCCTCAGGTATTGTACTATTATCAAAGTGACTCTCCTTTTTCCCCTACAACAAGGAGGAGAAGCCTTTACAAAAACCTCTCTTCCACCAATCCTTGATGTGGCAGAGAACCATCGTCCTTTCACACCCTCCAAGTGTCAGCAGAGAACCATCGTCCATTCACACCCTCTAAGTATTGGTAAAGTACCATCGTCTATTCACACCCTCCAAGTGTAGGCAGTGTACATTCATCCTTTCACATCCTCCAAGTGTCGGCAGAGTGTCGAATCTTTTTTAAAGATCTTGTCATGAGTAAGTAAAAAGAAGAAAAATAAGAGTAAACACCAAAATCACAAAGAGATCCTTACCTTTGAGTAATCTTGTGAACCCTTCACACTCTATTTGTAATAAATCTCTCTCAAACACTCTCCCACACTCTCTCTTTCAATTTCCCTTGAAAAATCATGAATACCAAACTTTTTCACATTAGTTTTATTAGACCTTTTATACCAAAGATACAAAAGACTGTCCAAAAAATTGAAATTTTTAATTTAGAGCATACTCGATCGTATAGTATGATCGGATTTCGTACGTATGAACATTTCAAAAACTATTGTGTACGAACTCATTGTGAATGAGTATGAAACCATTTCGTATATGATCATCATCCGGCACGAACTATGTTTGCCTGGTACAAACAGTTAGAAAATTTTTCATCTTCATCGGGATGAAGAGGGACCCCACAATTTCACACCCTATATGGCATAAGTATGATGACGACATCGTATGGTCTGATCAATTAAGAAAATTTTCAAGTTCATTGGTATGAAGAGTTAGGATGAAAAGGTACCTCACAATTTCGTACTCTGGAAGGCATGTAGTAATTGTGATCGTACAGTATGATCCATAATTAGAAAAAAAATCTTTTTGAGCGAAAAGAGACCCATCCATTTCATACTCTGGAAGGCATGTATGAATTGTGATCGTACTTTACGATCCATACTTAGAAAAAATATTTTTTGAATAAAATGGGACTCGTCCAATTCATACTCTTGAAGGTATATATGAATTGTGATTGTACAGTAAGACTAGTACTTAGAAAAAATTTCATTTATATTCATTTGACTGCTCGTCAGGGAAAATAACTAAATAAATTATCCTGTACGAATGGATATTGTACAGAACGATCAATTTTAAAAAATTTTAGATTTTAAACTCTCCCCTAGTGTATGTGTGCTTAGTTACTCAATTGCAATCATACTCTCTCAGACTCAATAAAATAAAAAATATAGACTTCAATTACAATAAACTATAAATTGATCTTGATTTAAAGTCTTCAATAATCTGGAGTATGATTTCCCTGAAATATTAGTACACATAAGAGCAAAACTATTCTTCCAAAATATGTTAGAAGAAATAATAATCAATGTAATAATATTTAGAATCATAAAAAACATACAAGTTGCAAGAATATGAACAAATAAGAACTAAGTAGCAATTATCTCAATAATCTCCCCCTTTTTGATGATGGCAAAATTATTATTATTTGAATAAAATTGAATACCCCAAATTTCTCCTTAACTCCCCCTAAATGAATAAACATGTAAATATAACGGAATTCCTTTTAAGAACAAATCATTTTTTTTTAATTTTTTATAACTAAAAAAGCACAAAAGAAAAAACACAAAACAACAAACAACACAACAATATAAAACAACAAACACAAAAATAAAACAATATTAACACACCAAAATAACACTAACACACCAAACAAACAAACACAAATAATATTACTCCACCTTTTGACAACAACAAAAAGGAAAAGGGAAGGTTGAAATGAAAGAAGTCATATATATGAGAATCCTTAATAATTGATCTTAAAAGAGATTGAACTATAATTTCAATAATAAGATTAATGTTTATTAGATAAAAATAAAGATTTAAAATATTTAAATTAAAATATAACTTAGATAAGAAAAATAGATCAAGGTCATGAAACATTCTAGATAATTAGAGAAGAAGAATTATTACAAAAGTGATGAAATGAAAATTAGTTAAATTCAAATTTCAATATAAAATATAATTGAACATTAGATTGATTTGAATTTAAAGATTAAACGATAGAAGAAAGAACATATTCAATTTGTGATATTGCGCATTTTTTTTTCAAAAATTTGTGGCACACTTTGTGCATCTTTTTTTTGGGCTAATTCTGTGACTTTTTTCAATTTGCGAACCATTGCGCATTCTTTCAATTTTTGTATACTTGTACATTTCTTTTTTTATATTCTTTTTTTAATTGATCTTTCCAAAATCAATATTCTATAAATCTAATTTCACCAATTATAAAGATAATTATATTGAAAAGAGAGATAAAAAATAATAAGATATCAAAATTACAATGATAATATTTTAAATTATGTATGCCTAAAAAAACATGATATTTATAGCCTTAACTTGATCGAGTTATTAATTAACTTAATTTTTTTGAAAAATTAGATTTTATATTAAAATTAATTTTCATATTACTGTTTAATTTATAACACTTTTTAGATCAATTAAGATAGAATTAACATATAGTCAAACTTATATTTCACACAACGAACAAAAGCAACTAATAAAAAAAAAGACATTTTTTATTGATATCAATTTAAAGATGAAATACATTGAAGCACTTTTGATATCAAATCATGACACAAAGATAACAAAACATCAACATAAAAACTAAATAAAGACAAGTACACAAAGCATCAAAAACATCACTAAGATCATCAAATCTAGAAGGACTGACAAAGACATAATACAAGAAGTACATCTAAAACTCTTAGGGACCCTAGTTTGGAGAAGGAGACTAGTTGAAGATAGAAAAATAGCTATTCATTATAGCTGCATTAGTGTTCATAGATTCGAACTGTCCACAAATGCAACCCATATCTTATTGTTACTGTGCATCATATTGATTTAGGTGAGTCTGAATTTGATCAAAATGATGATCAAAATGACTCTCCAACCATTCAAAGTGTTGGTCCCTCTCTTAAAAGTCAGGTCCATGAGTAGGTGTATTTGCTCCCCCTTGTTCCTTAGTATTCTCATTTGAATTATCATTCTTTCCAAAAAGTGCTCGAAAAGAAGCATCGGTGAAGTAGAATGACATTTCAAGTGGAAGCTCAGGATGAACAAAGTTGTACTTCTTTTCTAGAACATAGGTCACTAAATATCCTAAAGCAATATTTTCTTCCTCCTATGAGAAACATGCCCAATTTTAGAAAGGTTATGAATATAATCAAGGATGAGTTGGGCTTCATCTATTTGTTGTCCAGTCATGATTATATAAGTAATAGTGGATAGAAGAGGAGTAATATTTATGCGATCACCAGCCTTAGGAATGATTGAAGTTCTAAGGACATGCTAGATGACCCTTGTATTTTTATTTAAGGTAAAGACCCTAAGAAAATGACCAACTTGAGCAACCCCTCTAAGAAATTTGTTAATTTTAGACCAATCAAAGTCATATTTGGAGGTCATGGGTATGCTCTAATCTCTTGAGTCCTTAATTATAGAAAAGTTCCTAGATCTTCCTTAGTGATTTCTACCCATTTCTTTTAGACATAAGATCTTATCCTACTCTCATTATCACTAAAACTCATTTTTGTTAAAAATTAGTGGAAGCTCTCCTTATGATAGGCATGGATTAAAGTCAAGATAAAGGCGAATTGAGTTGAAGCAAAAAGAGATATGACTTGAAAGTGGATATCTTCTTGGAGTAAGAGTTTAGAAGGAGTTATTTTAGCAGAGACAAACCTAAAGTAAGAGTCATCATTTGCTCTAGATAGAAAGTTTTGATCTCCACTCCTGAAAGATGAACCCTTAGAGACTCTATTGAGAGAGTTGCTACTTAGCTTTTGCATATTTTATATTCTTGCAACTAGTTATTTTGATGATTCCAAAAATTATTGTATTGATTATTAATTTCTCCTAACACATTTTGGAAGAAGTGTTTTTGTCTTTTATGCGTACTAACATTTCAAGAAAATCATACTCCAGATTGTTGAAGACTTTAGATCAATATCTGATTATAATATTTTATAACTTGGAGTCTATATTTTATTCATTTTTGAGTCAAAGAGGGTGTGATTATAATTGAGTAACTTAGCACACACACTGAGGGAGATCTTCAAAAGTAAAAATTTTAACATATTGATCGTACAGGATGAACTATATTTGTACAGAACGATGTTCTCTGGACTCATGCTTTGAATTAATCGTCCAGATAATTTTACCCTATTCATCCCATGATGATATACTCTGGACCCATGCTTTGCACTAATCATCCAGATGATCATGTTCATTCATCCCAGGATGATATTCTCTAGACTCATGCTTTGAACTAATCATCCAAATGATTTTACCCTGTTCATCCCAAGACGATGTTCTCTGGACCCATGCTTTGCACTAATTGTCCAGATGATCTTGTTCATTAGTCCCAGGACGATGTCCTCTGTTCCTTAAACATATGGACCATCCTACAATTTTGTTCCAACGAAGCTTGGAAATATCTATTCATACCGGACGAACTATGTTCGTACGGGACGATGATCGAGTATAAAGTTATTTCGTACCAATGCACATTAAGTTCGTAAGCAATAATTTTAGATTGTTCGTACGTATGAAATTGGATTGTACGGGACGATCGAATGCGCACGGATTTGAATAATTGCAGTTTTTGGACAGTTTTTCTTGTCTTTCATATAAAAGGTCCACTTTAGACTGTCATGCAATCTTTTTATCCATTGGCCTTCGTGCAAACTGAAGGGAGATTGAAGGAGAGTGTGAAAGAGAGTGTTTGAAGGAGAGTTCTTACTATTGAAGTGTGAAGGGTTCACTTTGTACTCAAAAGTAAGAATCCCTATTTATGAATTATGATTACTTCACTCTTTTCTCTTGTCCTTCTAGATTTCTCATGAGAAGATCTGATTCTCTGTCGACACTTGGAGAAGTGTGAAAGGATGAACATTCTCTTCCTACACTTGGAGAGTGTGAACAACATAAGGTTCTCTACCTACACTTGGAGAGTGTTAATAGCAGAAGGTTCTCTGCCTACACTTGGAGAGAGTGAAGAACGGGAGGTTCTCTGCCTATACTTAGAGAGTGTGAACAACGGGAGGTACTTTACCTACACTTAGAGGGTGTAAAAGGATGACGGTTCTCTACCGCACCGGGTAGTGGTGTAAGAGAGTTTTTGTGAAGGCTTCTCTGCCTTGTTGTGGGGTCAAAAGGAGAGAAACTAAGTGGTAATAGTGCATTATCTGAAGTGGGAGAGTTCAGGGAGTGGATGTAGGTCGTGTTTAATCGAATCACTATAAATCTAGAGTCTTTTATTTCCTGCTACTTTTTTACTTTACTATTTCTATTGATCTGTGGTTGAAAAATTATTTTCAAAAATTTATTAAAGTTTTAATTGGTTTAAAATAAGAGGAATTTTTAAAATACCAATTCACCCCCCTCTTGGTTAGCCGCTGGGACATAAGCTTAGGTCTAACAACCTAATTCATACTTAACAAGTTTAAACAGACTCTACCTCGCTTGCTAAAACTAGTTATTTCTAAGATGAGAAAGAATAGAAGAGGCTATTAATGTAAATGAAAATGAATTCTAAAACGCTCCTATTTAAAGAAAAATGACCATTCATACATAAGAAAAAGGATTTGTATAGTATGATAGATGGTTCGTACATGACAAAAATAATTTCTTATGTACGAACGAATACGTTCAAAATGAAATGACTTTTTGTAATCACGTAAGTTTCAAAGTGTCCTTTTATACAGACTATTTGACTAGACGATCGAACAGATGAACTGGTGTTCATCCGGGACGATCAATTATTTAAGATCATTTTAATGAAAGTTAGTTTTGTCCCCTGTTGATCTCATTTTTGTATGAGGTCACTAAGACCCTTCCAGAAACCAGATCCGATCCTAGACTCTAGGATCCACTCTAGACTTTAGGATCCTTCATAGAGCCAGACCTTAGGATCCTTCTAGATCCAAGACCTTAGGGCCTACTCTAGAGCTTAAGATTTTTCCATATCCAAATCCTAGAACTCCTCTAGATTCTAGGACCAATCAAGACTCAAATCAATCCCTTGATCAATTCAAACCTCAAATCAATCTGAACATCATTCAATTCAAATCCAAATTAATTCAAGCTTCAAGCACACCCAAACTTTGATCCAGTCAATTTGATAATCCAAACTTCAACTTAGACTTTGATTCTACCTTTGATCTAGCTTTGATCCTATCAATTCATTAACAATCACCACATGATTGTAAATGATTTGGATTCCCCAATATTGATCATTCAAACTCGAAATCTATTCCAGATCCAGAAATCCAGACTCAAATCTAAAGCCCTAAGGCCTTGTCCTACCCTTTTCAGAGATTTTTCAAACATTTCAAAACCCAGTCAAATGGCCTCTGATTCAGGGTCTATCACTTACAAAGTGATAAGACATGTCTCTAGAGGTTACCCTCCAACTTTGAGCTCATTCTGAGGGCTCTAACCCCAGAATCTGAATTAAAATTCAAAGGCTGTAAAACATTCAAATATTTACAGCCTATGCCACTGAACCTAACCCCTTTGAGATTTTGATCTTGGAGCCTTTACCAAAGCCTCCAACCACTTCCAGACTTTTGATTTTAATCCACTGAACAGTAAACTACATTTTTTTTGGACTCATTTTTGGCCCCTAGTGCCATAACCCCAAAATGACCAGAATACCCCTATGGGGCTCAATCAGGCATTTCAAACCAATTGAACTCTGAATTGAAAGCAATCACTTGCAGCAAGTTTCAAATATCAAATCAAACCTGTTCAACCCATTCCCAAGACCTGGGTCAATCTGGTTGACCAAATCAACACAGTTGACCTAAAAGATCCTTTAAGGGTCCAAATAACTGTTTTTACCCAAATGACCTCTCTAGGCCATGCAACCACTTCCATTGGCTTAGAGATGTCATTTCAAATCTGTTGAGCCCAAACCCAAACCCTAGGTCAACCTGGTTGACCAAGTCAACCCAGGTTGACCAAACAGGCCTTTAAGGGTTCAAATAGGGATTTTGACTGAGTTGACCTTCTTAGACCTGGGGACCACCTCTAGTGGTCTCCAAATATTATTCCAAATTTGTGCAGCCCAGACTTACCCCTTGGGGTTGACCCAGTCAACTTAAACTGACCCATTAGCTCTTAAAGAGTCTAAGTGGGTCAAATTGACCCATTTGAGCTCTTCAACCCCTATTACCTATTCAAATTAATTCTTGGATAAGACTCAAGTGTCACTTGACATTTGGTCAACTCAACCCAACTCGAGTTGACCAAGTCAACCCTCAATCCTTGTTGGCATTGGTTCCTATTTTTCCTACCCTTGACTTTTGACTTTTGATCTTCAACCAAACTATCCTAAATGACCTCTCACCTCCCCAAATGCCACATCACCAGCTTTGACTTTGTTGACTGGTCAAACCAAGTCAACAAAGCCTTAAATTCCTCTTTGAAATGGTCAAACTCTCTCCTTTGATTTCAAACCCATCTCCTTTAGGCTTGGGAGCTCTCCCATTGACTGCTCCTACTCCCCCATGCCACCTCAGCCTCCCTTGACCCGTTGACTGGTCAACACAGTCAAACCAAGAGCTCAAACCTCTCCAAAATGTCTTAATCAGCTTTTAGCCACTTTCCCTTGATTTAGGCTGCATTAGGCCGCCCCTTTAATGTCCTAAAGCTCTCTAATAGGCTCCCTAACCAAGCCCAGCCCTTGGTTTAGCCTTAAGTGGTAGTGGTCCCCCCCCACCTCAAAAGAGCTAACCAATGGTTAGAGGGCCTTTCCAGCCTTTCTCCCTGCCACCTAACGGCTTGGGACACTTGTCCTTCATCAGAGAGAGCCCTCTGATGCATCAAAGCCGTTCAAACTTGCCCAGGCCATTTGAATAGGAAAAAAGTGGATTTTGAGAGCATTAGATCAAGGCAACTTCTCTCACTCACCCTAGCCTCCCAGAGC
>NW_021318528.1:100495-197954 GCF_001605985.2 Dendrobium catenatum
TCATCAGCCCGACAGAGTGACAAGGTTCAATCCATAAAGAGAAATGACCCCGAACACCCCGATGATGGCCGTGTTGAATGCAGATCTCAACCGGAGGGGTTCCCAGATATCTTCAAATATCCAAAGTCCATTTCAAATACTCCAAAGCTCTACCCAAAATACCCACAAAAATCCCAAAACCCAAAACTCCACAAAATATCAAAAATCCCAAAATTCCAAAAATATTTAAAATGAAATAAATCCATCAAAAACTTAAAGCAAAATCCATCCGCCCTCCGCAACAGTTTGCCGAGGCGGACAAATTGAAATTTAACTCTAGCTCACAAAGAGCCAAATGCCTAGTCGAAAATATCACTAGGATCCATTCTCAAACAATCTCTTGCCAGTAAGGACGTGGTACGTGTCCTCTAACCGGCAGTTTCGCCGCCAAATGGCACTGCAGGTAAACGGTTATGACCCGGGGCCCTCTGAACCGAGTGGTTTTGCCGCCAAATGGCACCACAGATAGCGGTTATGGCCAGAGCCAATACGCTCCCTAATGGCGTTAAATCCTTGAGATATGAATCAATAGGATATAATTAACGGGGTACAAAGCCCTCTGTTAGCTAAGGTGGATTCAAATTTGTCCCCTTAGACAAACACTCACCCCCGGTCTACAAGGTTCCCTTGGACGAAGCAACCCATGGCTGCCGACAAGGATCCTTCTGTCAGGTTGGGTCGACTACCTCCTCTGACTAAGTAGACCAGGGACCACGATGACCCGGGATGACGGAACCATGGGATCTTGATCGGGTCCATCATCCATTCCCCACCATCCGCTTTAAGTGAACGAGGGTGAAATTTCTATTTTTAAATATTAAACTTTCCAAATCCTTTCCGATTTTCCAAACCAAATTCACAAACCCAAATCCAATTTTTACCAATACCTAAACCCATTGCTGCTACTATATGCCAGATAACATGTATTTCTATACATATCTGATTGACGACTAGCCTTAATCGAAAGTTCTCTCTCGTTATCGGGAGGGGTAATTAACTATAGGGGCTTGCGCCTATAGGAAACCAGAACTCAGATCATAAAGTCCTCACAAAATGAGGGCGAAATCTCTGGGTAGTGTCTTATCTACAAACCCATCTGCCTTCCAAAATTTACCCTGGAACTTAGTTCGCTAAAACTCCCTCGCCGAAAAAGAAAAGCGAGCGGAGGCCGGGGCCGAATTTTCGGAGCCCACAGTTTCAAAGAATAAATATTTATGAGGAAGAAATTCTTAAATTCATTACATCTTATAAATTGTGAGATTTAACTAATCATGGATTTAACTATAATAAGTTTGAAATAGGACTTGCCAAAACAGTAGGATTAAAATACCCAAAAACCAATTTGGTGGAATTAAGCTAGCCAAACCTAAATTAGGATATCAAATAGCCCCCAAGGATAAAGACTTTATATTTTATATAGCTATATAAGCCTTTTCTCAAGTCTAGAAGTCTCCAACCCTTCCCTGATTCCACCAATTATATGGGAGGAAAGCTCTTAAAAGTTTTTCAGAGACATGGAAGCTCAAAGCCAGATGGATGGCGTAACCTTCATTTGAGGGATCATGGCATTAAAGCATACAATTGCCGTAAGAAAACAGGAGGTATTTGTGCTTGATCTTCAAGGATTAGTGAATTCATCATGCCAATGGATTATCAAATAAGAACTTATCTGATTATAGAATTTATCAAATAGGATATTGTCTGACTATTCAATTTGTGATCTTCAAGGATTATAGAATTTAGCAGGTGACGGAGCACTTCACTGACATGGCTAATTTTTATGGTTATAATGGTTAGCTGAAGGAAGACATGGAGTTCATCAAAAGGTGTGCCGTTTCGAGCAGATGACATGGAGTGGCTAATTCACCTGGAGGCTTGCCGAGTAAACTGGATTGTGAACATTGGAGAGATTGCTGCAGATAATCTAGTTGAGATTAAGCCCAAGGATTCTTCTGCTTATCATCAGCTATTTAATATCTTGGCTGCAGCAGGGACAATGAGAGAAGAGGGGTAGAGTGAGAAAGCAAATGGAATGCAGAAAGGTAAATAAGGATTCTAAACAACTGGAATAGGTGAAGAAAGTTATTTTTTGATAAATAATATCAAATATATGGATGAAAATCAACCATAATATGATTTTATTATTTTGGTGAAGATTGAGGTTTTGTTCAATGAAACACAAAATATCTTGCAAGTATTCCTTTTAATTTACGTTTATTCACTAAAACAAGAAGCACTGTAATAAGATGATTATTGTAAAAGGCACTATGGCTATTAAAAAAAGCAAGTGATGTAATAGAGTAGACCCAGGAACCAACAAATAAACAAGTATCAGATTTACAGAGCTGGATCTTAAAGAGACCCCGTTAAACCCGTGGTATAACCAGTGAAAAACTTCAGTTCCACAGCTGCAGCTAACCATCAACTTTCTGAAGAACCAACACACGGATGATAGGAATGCAAGCTTAAGGAGATGGAAAAAATGAGATAAAATCTAAAATAAGAAGTGGCAGATTCATAATTCAGTAAGTCTTTCTCTTAAATTCAATTCACTGTTTGCAGAAAGATATACTCTATCTAAATCACATTGTCCTATTTAAATCACGATAGTTCAAAAATTAATAGCGTTTTGTTAATTTGAAAGTCAAATAGGCATTTTCCACAATTTCATAAATAGAATTAACTCTGGTGTTTCTTAAGCAAGCCTTGTGTCCAAAGTACTCTGCATAAATACCTTAGCAGTACACTTGTATTATCCAACTATGGGCAAGATCATTCCACTGAATAGCCATATAAAAGATTTGTATTCCCATCTGCTATAATTCCAGTATGATTTTGCTGTTTTAGGCTATTCAGCTAAATAACCCATTACAAATACATGCATATTAAATGAGAATAGAATGATCAATACAAAGAATGGGACTAACATCTTTAAACACAGATTCCTTTGCATACATACAGTTTTTTTATCAAATTTCAAGGGTCATGTGTAATAATGCATACTCTTTTTATTGGGGCCCTTGATTGAAAATAACCAAGTAGCACACATTACAATAATATTTTAGTACATCTCTCATAAAAAATGAAGCAAGATTTCATCTTTTATGGTTTCATAAGTTGATTTTTGATAAAGGTAAGAATATTGGGGACATCAGCAGTCCACGCAACTGATATTGGTGAATAATCTGACCAAGGATTAGGGGAATTCCATCTGGTCCAAAAGCTCAAATAAATAAATAAAGAAAAAAAAAGTCAAGAATAAGTGAAAAAAGTTAGTCAGAAGGCACACACTTTTTTAATCCTTGGTCCATCAGTGTATGTCCAACACAGATGCCCTGTGTCTCAACCCTCACCACACCCTTCTTGTATGTAAAAAGATCAGGACGAACAAGTGCAGCAAAACAAACAGGGTCATGCAGGAAGATGCCTGAAAAAAAGAAAAAGGTTTTTGACTAAAGCTTGAATCCACCTTAACAGAAAAGTGTGATAAAATTTTTAAATGATTTTTACCATGGACGCCATCAGATTTGACATGCCAGTTCCTGTAGAACTTGCACATGTCACATATTAATTTTGAATGCTTTCCGTTAGAAGATCTCAACTCGGAAAGGTCAGCATCTAATAACCAAATTAGTCCTTATTAGTCAGAAGGCATATTAATAGTAAAAGTTCAAATGCAATGAATAACAGAAACCAAAATGGAAACCTGCGAGAGTGATTTGCGTAGTGATGTTTATGCCAACAACAATTACATCAGCTCCACAAGTAAAAAGAATGTCAGCTGCTTCAGGATCACCATAGATCTGTAAAATTAGCATTGTGAAATCATAATTGATCATATTATTTTAGATAGTTGGTATAATTATGAAACTAATAATTTTACTGATTAAAAAGACGCATCTGTCTTAAATATGTAATTAGCATTGATGATGATGGCCTAGGCTTTTCTAAACATCAAAGCAACAATTAGAATAAATACCCTAGTAGTACACTTGTATTATCCAACTATGTGTGCTAGTTCGCCTCCCCAGGCCTCTCCAAATTCCATCAAATGCATCCAACTAGACATGCAAGTCCAACATTCAAAATTGTTAAAAAAAAGTGCATGCTCGAGAACTAAGTCGATAACAAGAAAGGGAAAAATAATTTATTAGAATACTAGGAAAAGAATATGATAGGCCGGTGTTAGACCGGTCCAGCTGGCCCAGCCCCCTGGGCCGGTCCAGCTTGTTTACAGCAGAAGGGGGCCGGCGGCTTCAAAGAGGGCGGAAAGGGTGGGGTACACTTGAGATTCAAATACAATCTTGGAGCCAAAAGGAGGAGAAGCAAGGGCAATTAGGTCCTTTGGTATTAATTTTGAATTGTATGCATTAAGTAGGGTGTAAAGGCTAGGGTTAGGGTTAGGTGTTATTTTTCTGAAAGTTCTCTTGTGGTTTTCTTGTGGTGAGGGCTCTAGATCGCTTTCTAGAGATTGGGAGAGTGGATCCTCCTCTCGAATAGAAGATCTCTTGTATCTTTGCTATTTTTCTTTCATCTATTAGTAAAATACAAGTGTTGGGTGATTTTTTTCTCCCTTTTTCTCTCTTTCACTGTTTTGGTCCACTATTTTGCTGTTTTCCTACTGTAAACAGCAGAATTCTTGAGATTTGCTTCAGACTTTGACTAGGAAATACTTGAAATCAAGTATTTGCTATCAAATTGGTATCAAAGCAACTATTGGGACCAATCGTGGGTGATTTTGGACCATTTTCAGCGGCTGAAATTGTACCGGCAAAGGAGAAAACTGCTGAATTTTTTTTTCAGCTCTTGAGATCAACGCATAAATTACAAGCCGTAGGGGATGGCGGCTAAGAAAGTGGATGCTTTGGAGGAGAGGATTGAAGGAGAGATGAATCAAATCAAGGAGACTGTGGAGGAAAGAATGTCTTCCATGGAAGGGCAAGTGGCCGATCTATGGGATATGATGAAGAAGATGTTAGAGTTTCAAACCCAATCGACGGCGTCTGATGCAAAAGGGCCCGCAACGAAGAACACCAACTCTGAAATCCATCGGGAGGAAAGCAAGTAGAAATCGTGGAAGGTAGTAGGGGAAGGCCTCATTTGGAGCCTTTCCAGAGGGAGGAGAGAGGAGGAAGATAAGGGGAAAGGCAAGGCTATGGAGGCGTGGAACCAAGAGGTGCTGGTTGGGAGCATCGGGGGGTTATCATGGTCGCCGGGAAGCCGTTTTTTAAGATTAGAGAGGGAATTTTGAAGGGGGATTGGGACAGGGTAGAGCAAGGGAAGATCGGGAGACATGGGGGGGGGGGGGGGGGGGGGGGGGGGGGGCAGGCACATGGGAGAGGGGAAACTATGGAGGATTAAGGTGGAATGGCAGGGATCGGAAGGTGACAAAATTAAAAATACCCATTTTTGAAGGGGAGGATGCCTATGGGTGGATCTACAAGGTTGAGAAGTACTTTGCTGTTAACGGCTTGATGGAGGAGGAGAAATTATCGGCAACGGGCTTGTGTCTGGAAGGGAAGACACTTTCTTGGTACCAGTGGAGAGATCATAGAAGACCTAGCCGGAGCTGGGAAGAATTCAAGGACAGTTTGATAGAGCGTTTCCAAACCGACCGGGGAGGAGACTTCTACAAGCAGTTCTTTGTTCTAATGCAGGAGGGGTCTGTGGCGGACTACCGAGAGAGATTTGAGCATCTGACCAGCAGGGTTGAGTGCTTGTTCGATACTGTGCTGGAGGGGAACTTCATGAAGGGATTAAAGGCAGAGGTTAGAGCAGCGGTGAAGGTCCTGATGCCCAGGGACCTGGGGGAGGCCATTTAGCTTGCACAATTGGTTGAAAATCAAAAGAATCTGGAGAAGGGAGATAGGAATAGCAACTCAGGAGGCACTTACAGGTGGACGACTACCCACCTAGCCCCTAAAGGAGCATCCAGCGGAGGGATGAAAGAAGTTCCAAAGGAAAAAGCAACAGGATGAAATGGGGGGCAGTTCAAGAAGCTTACTGAGAATGAAATGCAAGAGAAGAGAGAAAAGGGGCTTTGTTTCTGATGCGATGAAAAATACATGCCTGGACATAAGTGTGAGGATCGAACTCTTTAAGTTCTCATTGTTTGTGAAGACGAGGAAGATGAAGAGGGAGGGGGAAGCGATTCTGAGGTGGAGGAAAAGATGCATCTGGATGTGGCAGAAGTCTCTCTCAACTCCGTAGTGGGATTCACTCAGAGTCACACTATGAAGGCGAAGGGAGAGATCGCTGACCGTGGAGTCATGGTGTTGATAGATCTTGGGGAAACCCACAATTTCATTTCCACCCAGATTATGGAGCTGTTGGGGATGAAGTTAGTAAATACTAGAGGCTATGGGGTGATGATGGGCACGGGGAAGGTAGAAATGAGAAGAGGAGTCTATAGGGGGGGGTGGTGCTGAAGATCCAAAGCATACAAGTGAAGGAAGACTTCCTTCCCCTAGAATTAAGGAGTACGGATGTCATCCTAGATATGAAGTGGTTGCAGACATTGGGGGAAACCAAGGTCAATTGGGGCACCCTGCAGATGGAGTTGGTGAAGGATGGAAGGAAGAGGGTGATTCAAGGTGATGCAAGGCTGACCAAGGCAGGGTTTCTCTTAAATCCCTAATTAAGACAATTCAGGAGGAGGGGGAAGGCTATTTGGTAGAATTACACAGATCAGAGGGAGTGAGTATGGAGGAAGGGGGAGACATACCCCTCTCTGTGCAGCCTTTGATCCAGGAATTTGAAAAGGTTTTTCAACCACCTATAAGGTTGCCACCACCCAGGGAGCAGGAGCACGCCATCACATTAAGAGAGAGAGTGTCACCTGTCAGCGTACGACCTTACTGTTGCCCTCAGTTTCAGAAGGATGAAATAGAAAAGCTGATCAGAGAAATGCTGGAAGCAGGGATCATCAAGCCCAGCACTAGCCCGTTCTCTAGTCATGTTCTATTGGTGAAGAAAAAGGATGGCAGCCGGCGTTTTTGTGTACCACACTCAACAAGGAAATTGTACTTGATAAGTTTCCTATACCATTGATTGCTGAGCTTCTGGATGAGTTGAGTGGAACAGTGATTTTCAGCAAGATCGACTTGAAATCAGGATATCACCAGATACGAATGAAGAAAGAAGATGTGCCCAAAACCACCTTTAGAACTCATGAGGGCCACTATGAGTTCCTACTGATGCCATTTGGCCTCACCAATGCCCCAACCACATTCCAGGCACTCATGAATAAGATCTTCAAACAATATCTCAGGCGAATTGTGTTGGTATTCTTTGATGACATCTTAGTATATAGCAGAACAGAGGAGGAGCATTAGGGACACTTAAAGAAGGTGTTAGAGGTTCTCCAGGAGCACCAGTTGAAGGCTAACTTGAAGAAGTGCTGCTTCGCGGAAGCTAGTATGGAATACTTGGGGAATGTGGTATCCAAGGACGGGGTAGCAGCAGATCAGTCCAAGATTGAGGCCATGCTTAAGTGGCCACTGCCCATAAATCTAAAGGAGTTGAGGGGATTCCTAGGACTTACAGGGTACTACAGAAGATTTGTGAAGGGATACAACACTATAGCTCGGCCACTCACTGAGCAGTTTAAGAAAGATGGGTTCTTATGGGGGGAGGCAGCTACGACAGCATTCGAGAAGTTGAAGAAAGCTCTGACAACAGTTCCGGTCTTAGCTTTGCCGGATTTTACTCAGGCCTTTATAGTAGAGACAGATGCATCGGGATATGGACTAAGAGCAGTGTTGATGCAGAGTCACAGACCCATTGCATATTTCAGTCAGGTGTTGACTTCCAGAGCCCGGCTGAAACCTGTCTATGAGAGGGAGTTGACGAAAATCGTCAAAAGTGATGCCCATACTTACTCGGAAGACATTTTATCGTCTTAACCGACCAACAGAGCCTGAAATATTTGCTGGAGAAGCGCATGGTGACAGAGGAGCATCAGAGGTAGCTATCCAAACTGCTCGGATATGATTTTGAGATTCAATACAGGCCAGGGATAAAAAATAAGGCAGTAGATGCCTTGTCTAGGTGCATGGGGGAGTTGAAGACACTAGCTGTATCAGTCCCAATGATGCTAGATTGGGAAGCCGTAAAGGAGGAGAGTGTCAGGAATGAGGAACTAGGCAAAATCAGGGCTAACTTATTGAAGGGAGAGGGCAGTCATCCAGAATACTTGTTGGAGGGGGAGAGATTGTTGCACCAGGGAAGGTTTGTGTTAGCCAAAACGTCAGTAAACATCCCATAATTGCTCCATGAGTTCCATGGAACTGCAGTGGGAGGACATTCAGGAGTGCTAAAGACCTATAGGAGACTGGCGGCAGAGCTGTACTGGAAAGTTATGCATAGGGATGTGGAAGAGATGGTATCCAGGTGCGAGGTGTGCCAAAGGAATAAGTATATAGCTATGTCACCAGGGGGGTTACTGCAACCATTGGCGTTACCAGGATGAGTCTGGGAAGAGATATCTATGGACTTCATTGATGGGCTACCCTACTCTAAGCACTGTGATTTTGGTGGTAGTGGATAGATTGAGCAAATGCGCTCATTTTATTCCTCTACGCCATCCATACACTGCGGTGACAGTAGTGTCCGTTTTCATCAAGGAGAGTCAGATTATACGGAGTGCCAGAGGCGATAGTATCAGATAGGGATAAAGTGTTCCTCAGCTATTTCTGGAAAGAATCGTTCAGACTGCAGGGGACGGTGCTGAAAAGGAGTACTGCTTACCACCCACAGACGGATGGTCAAACAGAAGTAGTCAACCGGAGCCTGAAAACTTATCTAAGATGCTTCGTATCAGAGACACCCAAGCTATGGGCTAAATGGCTATGATGGGCCGAGTACTGGTACAACACCTCTTTTCTTTCAGCCTCTCAGATGACCCCATTTAAGGTGTTGTACGGAAGGGATCCGCCCCAATTGGTGCATTTTTGGAGTAGCAGCACGCCCGTTTCTTCAGTGGAGGAGTATTTGGAGGAGAGGGATAAGACATTGGAAGAGTTAAAAAGACATCTGTTGAGGGCTCAACAGATTATGAAGAAACAAGCTGATGGGAATCGGAAGGATATTTAGTTTGAAGTGGGGAGAAAATTGGAGCCGTGGCATATCGTCTGAAGCTACCAACGACAACGACAATCCATCCCGTTTTCCATGTATCCCAGCTAAGGAGAGTCATTGGAGATTATACTACCAGTTCTGAGTTACCAGGGACATTAACAGATGAAATGGAAATGATATTGGAACATTTGAAACTCATGGAGGTTCGTCAGAAAGTAGATAGAGCTACAGAAGTCCTGATCAAATGGAAGAACCTCCCTGACTACGAGGCCACGTGGGAGCCATACGAGCGGATGAAGCGACAGTTTTCTGACCTCCACCTTGAGGACAAGGTGATTCTTTGGGAGGGCGGTAATGTTAGACCAGTCCTCCTTGGACCGGTCCAGCCGGCCCAGCCCCCTTGGGTGGTCTGGCTTGTTTACAGTAGAAGGGGGCCGGCAGCTTCAAAGAGGGGGGAAAGGGTGGGGTCCACTTGAGATTCAAATACAATCTTGGAGCCAAAAGGAGGAGAAGCAAGGGCAATTAGGTCCTTTAGTATTAATTTTGAATTTTATGCATTAAGTAGGGAGTAAAGGCTAGGGTTAGGGTTAGGTGTTATTTTTCTGAAAGTTCTCTTGTGGTTTTCTTGTGGTGAGGGCTCTAGATCGCTTTCTAGAGATTGGGAGAGTGGATCCTCCTCTCGAATAGAGGATTACTTGTATCTTTGCTATTTTTCTTTCATCTACTAGTAAAATACAAGTGTTGGGTGATTTTTTTCTCCCTTTTTCTCTCAATTTTTCACTGTTTTGGTCCACAATTTCGCTATTTTCCTGTTGTAAATAGCAGAATTCTTGAGATTTGCTTCAGACTTTGGCTAGGAAATACTTGATTTCCTATCAGCCGGTTCAGCCTGAACCAGCCCAGGAGCCGACCCAGCAGTCGGCTCAGGTGTTTAAGAGGCGGACAAAACGCCTCCTTTATTGTTGCCGCCCCTTGGGGCCAATGGGGAGAGGGGATTTGGGAGGTTAGTTTGAGAGGGAAAATTTTGAATGAGAAAGGTTTGAATTAGGAAATTAATTATATGAATAGGGGGGTGGAGGGAGTTATTACGCATAATTTGAGTTTTTTCTTGGAGTTCTTGAGATTTTTGGCCATAGATTGTTTGTCTAGAGATTTGGGAGAGAACGATCCTCCTTTCGAATTAGGGATCACTTGTATCTTTCTTCGTCCTTATTTGGCTTGATTTTCTTATTGCAATCCAACGTTTTGGGGGCTGATTTCGCCCGGATTTGGTATTATTCTCGCTGTTTTCTCCAATTAGTGATAGGTTTGCTTGCGAACTCAAGTATTTCCCTTTGGGTTGCTTGTGAACTCAAGTATTTCCTATCAAATTGGAATCAGAGCATCATTGTGGGACCATCGTCGGCTAAATTTGTGAAATTTCAGCGGGTTTTTTGCATCCAGTAGAAGCTCTCTTGAGATCCTTGAGAAGAAAGATGGCCGGAAAAAAATGTCTAAGTGTTGGAAGGCGAAATTGGGCAATTAAAATCAGATTTGAAGGAAAAATTCTTTGATTTTAAAAATCAAATCTCCTCCAACAATTAAAGGTTGGAAGGGAAGTTCACTTTGATGGATGGGATGTTGAAGAAATTACTAGAGGTGAAGACCAATCCAACGACATCGGAAGCAAAGGAGACCACCAGCGGCCATGGTATAGGAGGGAATCCGAACCCATTTAGGGGGAGGAAAAATCCGGAATTGGAGATCCTTGAGAGGTAGGATGGCATGCCACCTCTAGAACCACTTTCTAGAGAGGAAATGAGCATGGGTTACGAAAAGAGGGGTGCTGAGTTTTTGGGAAGAAGGGGAAATTTCCACCACCGAGGTGCTGATTTTGAAAGAAGGAGAGGGGAAGTTGGAGAGGACTACGGCAATGATCGCCGAAGGAAAGATCGTGACAGCTGGGGAGCACATGCCGTTCGTGGCATGGGAGGATATGGAGGATCAAAGGGCAATTGCGATGACCCGAAGGTCAGAAAGCTGAAGATGCCCATTTTGAGGGCGATGATGGACATGGTAGGATCTACAAGGTGGAATGGTACTTTTCCGTCAACGGGATGACAGAGGAAGAGAAGCTGACAGTGGCAGGACTATGCTTAGAGGGAAAGGACTGGCTTGGTACCAATGGCCGGACATGAGGCAACCCATCAGGAGCTGGAGAGAGTTCAAGGAGTGCTTACTGGAACGTTTCCAAACTAGAAGGGGAGAGGACTTCTATGAGCAATTCTTTGCCTTGACGTAGGAGGGTACGATGACAGAGTACCGTGATCGGATTGAGTACCTAGCAAGCCGTCTAGACCATTTTTCTGAGACTAAGCTTTAGGGAAACTTCATGAAAGGGCTCAAACCGGAGCTCTGGGCAACTGTTAGAGTGATGCAACCGTGCGACTTAGGGGAGGCCGTGGAATTGGCACAGCTGGTTGAGGACCAGAAGCATCTGGAGAGGGGCCTCGTGGTAGTAGTTCCGGGGGATCCTACTACTACTTTTCTAGCTCCCAAAGGAGCTGCACCGGGAGGATAACGGGAAGTACCAAGGGAGAAGTCTGGAGGAGGGCCTGGAGGAAATTTTAAGAAGTTGATGGAAGGAGATCCAAAAGAAGCAAGCTAAAGGGCTGTGTTTCAGGTGCGATGAGAAGTACATGCCAGGGCATAAGTGTAAGGATCGAACTCTTCAGGTTCTCACCGTCTGTGATGACGAGGAAGTTGAAGAGGGAGGTGGAAGCGAGTTAGGGACGGAAGAGGAGAAGTTGCATTTGGATGTGGCAGAAGTCTCCATAAACTCAGTAGTGGGATTCACTCTGAATCACACTATGAAGGTGAAGGGAGAGATAGCTGAAAGGGATGTGGTAGTGTTTATAGATAGTGGGGCAACCCACAATTTCATCTCCACCCAAATTGTTGATCTATTGGGGGTGAAAATAGTGGAAATAGGAGGGTACGGGGTGATGATGGGCACCGGAAAGGTAGAAATGGGCAGAGAAGTTTGTAGGGGAGTGATGTTGACCATTCAGGGGATACAGGTGAGGGAGATTTTCTTCCCTTAGATTTGGGGAGTACGGATGTCATCTTGGGGATGAAATGGCTGCAAACCTTGTCGGAGACCAAGGTGAATTGGGGAGCACTGAGGACGAAATTGGTGGTGGAGGGGGGGAGAATGGTGATACAGGGAGATGTCGGGCTGTCTAGAGTGGGAGTGTCTCTCAAGTCCATGATTAGAACCATACAAGAAGTGGGAGGTGGATATTCGGTAGAACTGCAATGATTGGAGAGAGTCAGTGCGGGGTAAGAGGGAGACATTCCTCTTGTAGTGCAACCAGTCATACAACAGTTCATTGAGGTGTTCCACCCACCTCAAGGGTTACCCCCAGTCAGAGAACAGGAGCATGCAATTCTTCTAAAGGAGGGGTGTCACCGATTAGTGTACGACCGTATTATTACCCCAGATTCAGAAGGATGAGATTGAGAAGCTGATTAGAGAGATTCTGGAGGCTGGGATCTTCAGATCGAGTGTGAATCCTTTCTCTAGCCAAGTATTACTGGTCAAAAAGAATGATGGAGGTTATGTGGACTACAGGGCGTTAAATAAGGAAACTGTACCGGATAAATTTCTCATTTCGGTTATTGACGAGCTTTTGGAAGAACTATATAAAGTCATGATCTTCTCCAAACTGAATTTGAAGTCGAGATACCATTAAACCCGGATGAGGGAGGAAGACATCTCAAAGACAGCGTTTCAGACATACGAGGGGCATTATGAGTTTCTGGTTATGCCATTTGAGCTTACCAACACCCCTGCAACTTTCCAGTCATTGATGAACAGGGTGTTCATATAGTATCTCCGGAAGTTTGTGCTGGTGTTTTTTAATGACATCTTTATGTACAGCAGAACTGAGGAGCATCTAAAGCATTTGAAGTTGGTATTGGGAGTTCTACAGGAGCGGGACAATATGAAGGAGTGTTGTTTTTCACAAACTAGTGTGGAGTACTTGGGTCACATCGTGTCCAAGGAAGGGGTGGTGGCTAATTAGTCAAAGGTGAAGGCTATGTTGAGATGAACCATACCTAAAAATATGAAGGAATTGAGAGGATTCTTAGGGCTGATGGGATACTATAGGAGATTCGTTAAGGGGTACAGTAATATAGAATGGTCACTAACAAAGTAGTTGAAGAAAGATGGATTCCTATGGGGAGAGGCAGCCACAACAGCATTTGAGAAACTAAAGAAGGCTATGACCACGATACCCGTCTTAGCTCTACCAGACTTCACTCAGGCCTGCATAGAGCAGACAGATGCTTCAGGATATGGATTGGGGGCAGTACTCATGCAGGATAGGCGACCCATTGCCTACATTAGCCAGGTGTTGGCAACCAGAGCTAGGCTAAAATTAGTCTATGAGAGGGAGTTGATGGCTATTATTTTAGCCATCCAGAAGTGGCAAGCCTACCTGTTAGGTAGGCTTTTCATTGTTAGAACAGATCAGATGAGCCTGAAATACTTATTGTAACAGCGGAGGTGACTGAAGAACATCAAAGATGACTGTCAAAGTTGTTGGGTATGATTTTGAAATCCAGTAAAGACCAGGAGGGGAAAACAAGGTAGCAGATGCGTTGTCTAGATGTATAAGAGAGCTACAGACAGTGGCAGTGTATGTTCCTTTGATGTTGGATTGGGAGGCCATTAAAGAGAAGAGCTCTAGGGATGAGGAGTTGGGGAAGATCAAGACGGCATTATTCAAGGAAGGTAGTAGCCACCCAGGGTACTCAGTAGAGGAGGACATACTGTTATATCAAGGGAGGTTCGTGATGCCCAGGACCTCAATCTGCATCTCAAACTTACTCCAGTAATTTCATGGAAGCGCAGTTGGGGGTAATTCAGAGGTGCAGAAGACATACAAGAGGTTAGCTGCCGAGCTTTACTAGAAGAGCATGCATAGAGATGTGGAGGAGATGGTGGCGAGGTGTGAGATCTATCGGAGTAACAAATATCTGGCTATGTCACCAGGGGGACTACTACAGCCATTGGCGTTACCAGGATGGGTATAGGAGGAGATATCTATGGATTTCATAGATGGGCTGCCCTGTTCAGAAGGCTTCATGATGATTTTGGTGGTGGTGGATAGAATGAGCAAGTATGCTCATTTTATTCCCCTCTGACATCTTTACACCGCGGTGAGAGTGGCTTCAGCTTTCATTAGAGAGATGGTCAGATTGCATGGGGTACCAGAGTCAATCGTGTCAGATAAGGATAAGGTGTTCCTCAGTCATTTTTGGAGGGAATTATTCAGGTTGCAATGGACAATCTTGAATAGGAGCACCGCTTACCACCCCCAGATAGATGGTCAAACGGAAGTGGTCAATAGGAGCTTGGAGACCTACTTGAGATGTTTTCTGTTAGAGACACCCAAGTTATGGGCCAAGTGGCTATCATGGGCAGAGTACTGGTACAACAGTTCGTTTCACTCGGCTTCACAGATGACTCCATTCAAGGTGCTGTACGGAAGGGACCCCCCTCACTTGGTGCACTTTGGGAGTAGCAGTACTCCGATTTCTTCAGTGGAGGAGTATTTGGGGGAGCGAGATCGAGTGCTAGAGGAATTAAAGAAACATCTACTGAGAGTTCAACATATTATGAAGAAACAAGCTAATGGGCATAGGAAGAACATCCTATTCGAAGGAGAGAGTGTGTTCTTGAAGCTCCGACCATACCGACAGAAGACAGTTGCAAACAGGAGAAATGAAAAGCTCGCTCCAAGATACTTTGGACCTTATGAAATATAGGAAAAAATTAGAGCAGTAGCATATCGGCTGAAACTACCACCCATGACGACTATTTATCTAATTTTTCATGTGTCGCAGTTGAGAAGAGTCATTGGATATTGTACAGCCAGATCGGAGTTACTGACAATATTTACTGAGGATTTGTAGGTGATTCTGGAATCCTTATAGTTGATGGGGGCTCGCCAGAAAGAATATGGAGCTAAAGAAGTGTTAATCAAGTTGAAGAATCTGCCTGACTATGATGCCACGTGGGAACCATACAAGAGTGTGAAACAGCAGTTTCCTAGTTTTCACCTTCAAGACAAGGTGATTCTTTGGGAGGGCGATATTGATAGGCTAGATCACCCTGAACCGGCCCAAGAACCGGCCCAACGGCCGGCTCAGGTGTTTAAGAGGCGGACAAAAGGGGGTCTGCCTCCTTTATTGCAGCCGCCCCTTGGGGCGAATAGGGAGAGGGGATTTGGGAGGTTAGTTTGAGAGGGAAAATTTTGAATGAGAAAGGTTTGAATTATGAAATTAATTGTGTGAATAGGGGGTTTTGTTTTTGAGGGAGTTTTTATGCATGATTTGAGTTTTCTCTTAGAGTTCTTGGGATTTTTGGCTCTAGATTGTTTGTCTAGAGATTTGGGAGAGAACGATCCTCCTCTTGAATTGGGGATCACATGTATCTACTTTTGTCCTTATTTGGTTTGATTTTCTTATTGCAATCCAACGTTTTGGGGGCTCGTTTCGCCCAGATTTGGTATTATTCTCGCTGTTTTCTCCTATTAGTGATAGGTTTGCTTATGAACTCAAGTATTTCCCTTTGGGTTGCTTGCGAACTCAAGTATTTCCTATCATAATACTACAAAGTTTATATGATAGGGTGAGATCCATTTAAGTCTACAATTGAACAAAAACAGGTAACAGCGAACTAGTTGAAAAATATATAAATAATATAAATACTTTGAAATATATCTCTCTTGCTTACACACTCGCTTTCTCGAAACCAGTGCATAATTTTACCACTGGCTATGCTCACAAGCGATAAAGGAAATTCTACTACCTCCTATGTCAAAACACCTCATTGAACACCAATCTCTTATTATAATCACCGATTTTCTCTTAAGAAAGCATTTGCTACAAACTATTACCTCCGACCCTTAGTAGCCTTTATCAATCACCCAATAAAAAAACCTCTTTATGACCTCAACCAAAATAACTACTGATATCTAATCACCACACCAGCTACTTCTTCAACTTCTATCTCCTTGTACTAAATAAAAAAGAAGAATGAGTGATCCCCTTCAACAAAATACAATCATCTGCTTAAACAATATTTAAAGTTTACAAAGGATTATGCATTGAACGTTAAGTTTAGCTAAAAAATCAAAACATATTTATTCCAAATCCAATCAAAGATTTTCTCGATTTAAAATGAATTTGAAATTAAACTTGCATATGAGAATCATTATAAATTAAGTTCCACACATCTTAATAAAAATATCCCCAATAAAATGGAAATCTGTAACAGAAGATGCCAAAAAAAAAAAAAAAAAGTTGACAAGTAATTTCAACACTACGATGGATATTTAGGCGAACACTTTTCTCAAAAATGAATGTAATTTCCTTTGATCAAATGTTTCATGACTGAAAACAAGAAGAAAAGTTAATGCACCAAACTAGATGAGGAGATAGCTTTGTCCAACGCCAAAGAAATTTCCATTTCTAAATAGCTCCAGCACTATCTTTTTGTGGAATCCTGAAAGATGCATGGGACATCAACATATAGCTATGGTTCCAAGCAATTCAATGATCAAGTATTTTCTTGAGTTGTTGCATATTGGGCTTCAATCAAGTATCCTATCCGTCATATGGTGGGATCCTCTACATTTTAACCTATTATGCATTATAAGTAATCATGGCAATGGATTTATGTACTTAGAGTTAAGTGTATTACCTTTGTCGCACATTATAACACATATTAGTCACCACTGACTTCCAGATTACCGAGTGCAATGCTATATAAAACATTATGAAATGAACTTTCTATCTTGCTCTTCAAGGCAAAAGAAAAAATTTTCTTAAGAACAACTAAAAATTAAGCAAGTAGCATCAGGAAAATGCGTGCAGAAATAATCAAGTCATTATGGATTAAACCGATGTACAGTTGGTGACTACATAATTCAATAACTATTATACCATAGAAAAAGAATCTATTTTTAGGCTGGACTGATCAGTACATTCTAGAAATTCATAACTTCTTTAGGAATCAAAATATTCCACAAATACTACCCAAGGGGACAAAGTATAGATAAATATAAAACAGATGGGGGTTTCTTTCATTATTTTGAGCTTTTTGACTAGTGATAGTTTATCTTATTATATGCATTTATCCTAAGCACCTCTTCAACAATGAGTGAAAATTTTAAGAACGAATAGCCACAATGTAGCTGAGCCAACAAGGTAGCTCTAGCCAAATGCAATTCCATTACAATGTGATTTGAAAGACTATTGGCTGAACATAGAGAAGATCTCAGAGAAATCAATTTTACATTTGCTTCAGCAGCAGGATTAACATTGCCGGCAGCTAAAAAAGCCCCTCCAAGTACAACGATCCTCTTAACCTTGCTTGCAAACAAAGAGTCCTTTTTTATAGCCTGCAAATAAAATTAAAAATACGAATGGATTGAAACATCATATGCTTGCATATGAATTAAAAGAAAGTATGTTAATATTCCTAACCATCAACAAGACGACCTTTTGTTTACTGGTTTAGTGAACCTGAGGAGATAGAAGTTAATGAATAAGTATTGCAGCTTACTTACCAATGCTAAGTTTGTTAAAGGTCCCAATGCAAGTATGGACACTTCACCAGGATACTGATTGATCTTCTCAACCAAAAACTCAGAGGCTCTTATCTCTGCCCTGTTCCCTGAAGGTGGTGGCAGCGCTATTTCTCCCAAGCCATCAGATCCATGAACAAAATCAGCAATGCGTGGCTCTCCACCCTTTTCAAAGTAACATATTTTAGAAGAATTTGCATATATAGAATATTAAAGATCATTTAACAACCCGTAATCAAAGTCATGTTAAACCTCTGATAACATGAAGGTTATGACTTCCTAGGGAAAACTCTGATTGGTCATTGCTAGAAATAAACAGGGTGTTAGGTCAGGTTGCTCATTAGTTTCCTAGGGTATTTCCTTTCAATGTCCTGGCACCGATGGCTCCTTCAATTCACTATGCTCGAGAGTTGAGATTTCTTAGGTGAAATCACTTGTCCTATCTTTCTTTGGTATAAAGATTCATTGAAGATGATGTTTATACTCCCAATAAGTTGTTTACTGCTTTCCAACAATTGTAGCCAAATTTATCTCCACATATATAATGAAGTATCTCTTTCTAGATTTTCAATCAAACTTGTCTTTGACAATCTGGTCAACAAAACATACGATAAGTAGTCAAAAACCTTCAAATGTTACAAGAATATATCATTGTCCAACCTAAACTAAAAGTTGAGTGTGACTAATGGTTGCGAGTTGATCAAATATGTTGTTATTTTCACAATATCCATTTTGAATACCGTAATTATGTATGTATGTAATCCCATTTATGGTTTTTATATAATCTGTTGTATTTTATTTGAATGAATGTATAAAAGATAAAAATGTATTCTTAAGGTTGTAAGTAAGAGGAAAAGAGAGAGATACTTGAGGTGATCAAATTTACTAGACTACCTTGAGAACAAGGTAAGATATCCAAACTCTGGTATAAGAGCTCATAGGATTCTAGGCAGGAGATTGACTATATTTTTGTGTATATATGTTTTGGGTGTACATAGAAGTTAGAATAGAAAGCTGTACAGACAAATTTTTGGGTATGTAATCGTTATTTGAAAGTTTAGTAAGCTTTGTATTTGTGGGCTACGAAAAGTCGGCCCTGGACTTCCCCGTCGCTTTTTCGGAGGAGTTTTAACGGATTAAGTTCCGGGATAAATTTTGAGAAGGCATATGGGTTTGTAGATCAGTCATTAAAAAAACGGACGAGGCATCCGCATTGAGTCGCGCCTCAAGTCGAGGCGGAAGTCATGCGTATCGGGGCTTACGCCTCGAACCATTTAGCGAAGCGTACGATTTTTTCGCACGAGGCGTACGCATCAGAGCGTAACGCCTCGAGGCAGTACGAGGCACCGCCTCAAAATTTTTTATTTGGTATATATGAAAATATGACACAGCCGATTCTTGTTCGCGTATAGGATTAGGGCTTCCTGTGAGAATTGAAAGGCGAACTGGAGGCGAAGCTGTGAGGGAAAGAGACGAAGTCGTAAGGGAAGGAGACGAAGCCGTGAGTGCAGGAGACGAAGTCGAAAGGAGACGACCCAGGAAACGAAGCCGAAAATAATAACGATTTTGAAAGCAGGAAACGAAGCCAAAGTTGTGAGTGCAGGAAAAGTTCAGGCCTCGGTTAGGTCGGAATAGCAGGTGAGCGGTGTTGTGGGCCTTGACTTTGATGTGCAATAATGAAAGCTTGAATAACTCCTGATTCGACTTTTTTTCATTTGTCTGCTCAGTACATGCTCGGTACTGCTAGGTATCGCTAGGTATCGCTAGGTACATACTTAGTACCTAGCAATATAGGCTCGGTACCGAGCAAATACCTAGCGATACCTAACAGTACCGAGCATGTACCTAGCGATACCTAGCAGGTCGAATCCCGCCAAGGGGCAGCACCCCCTTGGACCCCCGGCAGCCTGGTATATTGTTGTATTCAAGTTGTCTTATTACTGGTAGAACAAATAATTATTAAAATTTGTTATATTGTTGGTTTTGTGTTGTGATTTCTTTGCCTGTGAATAAAAAAAATCTTGTATATATCAATAATTTGATGTTGATTATTTATTTCTATAAATTATTAGCATGACTAATGGCACAAGAAGGAAAGATCCTGCATGGAAATATGGAACTCAAGTTAAAATGTCAGGCGAAGGTGCAAAGAAGGGATATGTTTATATAAAATGTAATTTCTGTGAGAAACGCATAACTGGTGGCGTCAAGAGGTTGAAGGATCATCTAGCCTGCACTCATGTCAATGTGGGACCATGTGCAAAAGTATCAGATGAGGTGAAAAAGGAATGTACATATTATTTAAAGAAGTTTGCCACCATAAAGGAGTTCGCACAAAGAAATATGGAAGAGATGATAAGAAACGCTTCTTACTATGGATCACAACATGAAGGTTCCATTAGTGGAAGTCATCTAGTTTCTTCTAACCGAGGCACTCGGGGTCCCATGGATAGATTTATGATAAATATTGATGACGAGGATAATATAAACACTCAGGATCTTCAGTCTCCTACTGCTACAAAAGAACTCAGGAACAGAGTTTGTTTGGATATCGTCAGATTCATCTATGAAAATGGGATTCCATTTAATATTGTTAGAAGTCCGTCATGGATCAATATGTTACGATCTGTTGGAAGTTATGGAAGAGGACTACAACTTCCAAACATATATGAACTGAGGACTTGGATGCTGAATGAGGAGGTCAAGACAACTTCAAAAATGGTGGATGATGTTAAGAAGATTTGGATTGAGACAAGAGTCACAATAATGTCAGATGGTTGGTCAGATATTCGACATAGAAATATTATTAATTTCTTGGTCAACAATTCATATGGAACAGTTTTTCTAAAATCAGTGGATGCTTCAAGTTTTGTAAATGATGCACAATTATTATTTGAAATGTTGGATGATGTTGTTGAGGAAGTCGGTGATACTTTAGTAGTACAAGTTGTTACTGATAATACAAGTGCATATAAAACTGCAGGGAAAATGTTAATGGAGAAGAGGCCTTACCTTTACTGGACTTCTTGTGCTGCACATTGCATTGATTTAATGCTTAAGAGGTTGGGACAGTTGCCATAGCATAAATCAGTCCTATTGAAGGCCAAATTCGTTAGTAAGTTCATATACAATCATTCTTGGATACTCAATTTGATGAGAAAATTCACTGACAAGGAAATTATTAGACCTGTTGTTACGAGATTTGCTACTGCATATTTAACATTATAGAGATTCAAGGAGTTAAGGCAATCTTTGAAAGCTATATTTGCTTCCGAAGAATGGGATAAAAGTTCATGGACAAAAAAATAAGAAGGAAAATATTTAACATTATAGAGATTCAAGGAGTTAAGGCAATCTTTGGAAGCTATATTTGCTTCCGAAGAATGGGATAAAAGTTTATGGACAAAAAAATAAGAAGGAAAATAGGTAAAAAAAATTGTTATAAAAGATGATTCATTTTGGCGTAGTACAAATTATGCTTTGAAGACAATAGCACCATTAGTTAAGGTGCATAGAATGGTTGATGGAGAGAGGGCCCTGGCTATGGGATTTATTTATGAAGCAATGAATAGGGCTAAAGAAGATATTGCAAAAGATTTGGGAGGTCAAGAAAGTGCCTACAAAGAAATATGTGATATTATAGATGAAAAGTGGGATCGTCAATTACACCAACACTTACATGCTGCTGCATACTATTTAAACCCTTAATTTCATTATGATCATGGTTTAAAATTGCGCAATATGAGGCTCGCCTTGAGGCCCGCCTTTGCGCAATTCCTGTAAAAACCGCCTCAATGCTTACGCCTCGAGTTTTTTTAATGAGGCTTGCGCCTCAAATTGGTTGAGGCCCGCCTCGCCTTACTGGCATGAGGCTTACGCCTCACGCTATATTTATTAAAACTTACAAAAATCTTGAAGTAAATGCCCGACATTGGACTCTATAGGAGAGGAGGAAGGGGAGAGAGCAGTTCATCATAATGATGATTCAAATGAAGAACCCCTTAGTTATGACAGTGGTGATGACTTATGAGTTCTTATGTGATATGTCATTGCGATTTGTTTTTGGAAATTGGAATTATATGTTAATGAAAAGAATACTAGGATTTTAGAAAGATAGAATTTTGAGTTGAACTTTCTTTCATGTTTTCTTATTATTGGGATATTTTGATTTCACTTCATATCATATAATTTTTTATGTTTTGTATTATTCACTCATTAGTATATAAAAATTTATCATTTTATGTTTACGCAATTTTTTGATTTTGAGGCTTACGCCTCAAAGCGCCTTGAGGCTTACGCTTCGCCTCACGAATGAAAAACGCCTCAATACCCAAATACGCAATTTTAAACATTGATTATGATAAAGATTTTCATGTTGATAAAGAGGTGAAAACTTGTTTGTATGCATGTATGGACAGACTCATTTCTGAAGAAGACTATCTCAAAGTGAATGACTTGAAGAATTTTATTTGAAGAAGTGAATGTTTGGATTTAGAACAGCACAAGCATGCTACAAAACACGATCACCTAGTATGTTTATAATTTTAATTTTAATATTTATGTTCAAGTCTTCTATTTCAATCAATATTCATAAAATACTATTCATTTTCATGTAGAACGTTGGTGGAGTCAGTTCGGAGATGATATGCCTGAATTGAAAGTTTTTGCAGTTAAAGTTCTTAGTCTAACATGTTCGATTTTTGAATGCGAGTGTAATTGAAACACCTTCTACCAAATTCATACTAGGAGAAGAAATTGAATGGCGACAGATCGAATGAACAAACTAGTTTATGTTATGTTTAACAAAAAATTGAAAGATAGACATCTCAAATTACATAAGCAAGAAAGCATTGATAATGAAATTGACCCTTTACTTGTTGATGATTTACAATCTGATGATGAATGGGTTACTCCTAAGAATGATGATGTTTCTGAAGTTGAAGCAAAAGGAGAAACTCATGTCAATGAAAACAATGAAGCAATTACTCATGTATATAAAAAAAAAACAAAGTGAGATTGGAGCTTCACAAAAATTCAAAGGTATTCCTAAATATAATGAATTATTTTTTATGCTATTATTATTTCATTCTAGAGCTAATGAAATATTAACTGATATAGGGGATAAAGGAAAAAATATTATAGATGAATAAGAGTTTGAGGATGACTGACATTAATTATGAAGATTCTTCCGAAGAAAATCAAAGTGATGATGAGCTTGCATTAGGTCTTGATCTTAAAGGGATATTTTATTTTTAAGTGAGTTTATTTTAAATCTTCTTTTCCAGTAATATACTAATATTATCTTAAAATAAATCATCAAATTCACAATTGATATAATATTTTATTATTTTTTGTCATTATTCATAATTTTAAATTACTTTTTTTAATCATTTTTTAGGCTTACGCCTTGATCCGCCTCGAGGCATACGCCTCGCCTCGCTGAGCCACAACGCCTCGATTCCTGATTTCGCCTTTTAAAACATTGTTGTAGATAAGACACTCCCCAGATATTTCGCCCTCATTTTGTGAGGACTTTATGATATGAGTTATGGTTTCCTATAGGTGCAAGCCCCTATAGTTAATTACCCCTCCCGATAATGAGAGAGAACTTTTGATTAAGGCTAGTCGTCAATCAAATACGTAGAACTATGTGTTATCTGGCATATAGCAGCATAGGCTTTTGGAATGTGAGAATGAATACTTAAAATTAGAAATTTCACAATCTTGTACTTAAGCGTAAGGTGGGGGAATGGATGATGGACCAATCAAGATCCTATGGTTCCATCGTCCCGGGCCATTGTGGTCCCTGATTTACTTAGACATAGAAGGTAGTCGACCTAACCTGACAGAAAGAAATATGGGTCGCATTGTCCATGAATACCTTGTAGGCCTGGGGTGTGTATTTGTTTAAGGGGACAAATTTGAACAACCTTAGCTAACATAGGGCTTTGTGCTCTATCGATTATATCCTATTGATTCATATATCAAAGATTTGATGCCATTGGAGAGTATACAAGCTCTAGTTATCCATAATTTAATGATGTCATTTCGTAGAGAACCACCCAATTCAGAGGATCACAGCAGTAACCGTTTACCAGCGGTGCCATTTAGAGGCGAAATTGTAATTGTGTTGCCATTTGGACGGCAAAATCACGGGTTAGAGGTGCCACGTCCTTGCTCGCAAAAGATAGATGAGAATGAATCCTAGTGATATTCTCGATGACACATTAACTCTTTGTGAGCTTGAGTGATTTTTCAGATTTATCCACCTCAACAAACCGTTGTAGAGGATGGATGGGTTTTTGTTTTAAATATTTGATGATTTAATTTTAATTTAAAGTCCTGTTAAATGTGTTATCTTAATGAATGCACTGAATGATCATTTTTAGAATACTCAAAATTTTGATTCATTAGAGAATCATTTTGAAAGATTCAAAATTTTAAGTACGGATTGATATGGCTTCTACTATAACACTGAGACAACTAGCCAAAGATGAAAAAAGAAACAAATCCACAGTGGAGTGGCCAGAAATCTATGGGCTCCAAAAATTCCGCCTTGGCCTCCGCCCGCTTTGCTTTTTTTTTTTGGGGAGTTTTAACGGATTAAGTTCCGGGGTAAATTATAGGAAGGCATATGAGTTTGTAGATAAGACACTACCCAGAGATTTCGCGCTCATTTTGTGAGGACTTTATGATTTGAGTTCTAGTTTCCTATAGGCGCAAGTCCCTATAATTAATTACCCTTCCCGATAACGAGAGAAAACTTTCAATTAAGGCAAGTCATTGATCAGATACGTAAGGATACGTGTTATTTGGCTTATAGTACCAGCATGAGCATTAGGTTTGGTTGGAGAATTGATATTTAAAATTAAAATTTTCACCATCTTGCACTTAAAGCAGATAGTGGGGAAATGGATGATAGAACCGATCAAGATCCCACAGTTCTGTCATCCCAGGTCATCATGGTCCCTAGTCTACTTAGTCAGATGAGGTAGTTAACCCAACCTGACAGAAGGATCTTTGTCGGTAGCCATGAGTTGTCTCATCCAATTGGACCTTGTAGACCTGAGGTGAATGTTTGTCTAAGGGGATGAATTTGAATCCATCTTAGCTAACAGAAGGCTTTGTGCCCTCTTGCATGGTTCTTGTAAATTTCATACACATCAAAATCAAGTAATGTTGGTTGCATAAGAATTACGTTTGCTTTGACCTTTCAAATACACCTTTCATCAATGATTTATCGTATCTTGAATCCCTTTACTACTTGTAAATGTTGGCTAGTGATGTATCATAATGCTCATTACACATCAACTTCCTTCATCTATGAGGGACTTGTGTATCGACCACTAAATCTTTTTATATGACTGTCATGATATTTATTTGGAGGTTGATATAGTCACATCATCTCATGCATTGCAAGTTGATTACCTTTCTGTTTGCGCGAAAATCATATTCACCATGAATTTTATACTTTGATTTGTATGAAAACCCTTATGTATTTGGTGAGTCATCTATTGTCTCTTATGGATGTTTGCATTTTATTCATAACTAGAACATCATATGCATAACAATTTTCCTTTTTACATCTACAAAGGAATTCTTTACATTTACAACTCATCCACTATTGTTGTTTATAAGAAGATTAGTGTATTCATGTCTTTGTAATCATGGCAATTATTCTGAATCACTCAAATACTTGAGTTTCGTCATCACTTGTATGTAAGTCACCTTGCATATAAGCTGCAATGTTCAATGGAATATCCTTGTGCCTCCACTTGTGACTAGATCACACATCCTTATGATTGTTCATTGCTTATAGACAAGTTATAATTGTGAACTTCTTGTCTCTAAATATTATTTGCAATATGCATGATGATTCCACATAAGTCTTTCATTTGATTATGAGCAAATTATATTCATTTGAAGTCTTGACACGAATCCTTGTATATTTGCTTGAGTTTGCTCCCCATCATTCATTTGAGTCCAAGTCTAATATTTCTTAATTTCATTTTGGGCCCTTCGTTACCTTTCATTTGAGCTCAAATTAAGTTCACCTTGAATTCAAATTTCTTATAACTTATTGATGCACGCAAAAGTAAGCAAAAAAATTAGGAGGCCCCAAATTTTTTTGCTACGAAAATATGACCTTACTAGGATAAAGAAAATTACACAAAATAGACAAAATAAAACTTTACTATTATAAAAGGACTTACAAACAACACATACTAATGACGCATACAAACTTTGACATAAAATCCTAAACTTGCATTCCTTGAGACAAAGATACTGATGGCATCGATCTTGAGGAGAGAAAAATGGATAAGAGCCCGAGACGAAAGAGGAGAAGCTCGCAAGCTTTCCTAGAAGAAGAATAAAAGAACAAAGCTCTCAAGCTTTTCCAAAAAATCCTAAGGTTTCTTACTCCAAAAATTGCATTTTTCACCTCTTTTAACCATCCAAAACAACTTCTATATATAGGCAAAAGAAGGTAGCTAAACACCCCCAAAAATATACTTTTTTTTTTCCCGAAAAATATACTTAATACCTTAATTAAAAATAGGAAATGGAAGGCCAAAAGCCACAACACAGCAGCCCCAAACGGTACAACAAAACAGAGAAGGAAGCCCACAGGAACCAAGCAGAAAAGCCACGGAACCGAGCAGCCAGCCGCAAGAACCAAAGGGGTAAAGGCACGGGAAAAGCACCCAGCACAGGAAACCAACAGCCAGCCACGGGAAACCAAGGGACAAGGCATGGAAAACCCAGCCAGCTAGCCGTGGTAACCAAAGGGCCAAGCACGGGAAAACCAGCAGCCATCCAAGGGAACCAAAGGGCCAAAATCCACCATAATGAGCTCCCACTAAACTTACATAAATGAGCTAAACTTTTACTTCAATAAATAAACAAAAAACCAGCTCATAATGAGCTAAATTTCAGTTCAAAATATTAATGAGCTAGCAAGCTCAAGGTAAGTCAAAACCAAAATTTAGGATTTGATTTGACCCCCCCCCCTCTTGCCTACATCAGACCCCCCTACTTGAGAAACTCATCTCCCGATGAGTTGTCTTTGGATTTGATTCGAGGAGACGGTTGGAGTGCATCTAACTCTTGAATCTTTGTCTCTAGTTTCTTCAGGATTTCTTCTTGTTGTTTCTCGAATTGTTCTTAAAGACATTTCTTCCTTTTCTCGTATTTCTTATCACATAAGAACATGTGATATTGTAGTTTATACAACTCGTTTTGAAGCGGATTTGTTGAACTTCCTTCTGTTGGAACCCATCTATCCAATGGAATTTAGACTTCTCGGTATTCTGGCTTGTTTCCTTCTTTGACTGAATCAATCTTTTTGTCTTTTTCCATTTTTTTTTAAAAAAAGACTCAACGGGAAACTTAGACTCAAAGAAAGAATGACTCAACCTAAAGAAACTTAGACTCACATGACACACACGACAATTGATATGACTCACCAAGACTCACTCGACAACTGGGATAAGAACTTGCTTTGATACCAAATTTGATGCACCCAAAACTAAGCAAAAAAATTAGAAGACCCCTAATTTTTTTGCTAGAAAAATATGACCTTACTAGGATAAAGAAAATTACACAAAATAGACAAAATAAAACTTTACTATTATAAAAGGACTTACAAACGACACATACTAATGACGCATACAAACTTTGACATAAAATCATAAACTTGCATTTCTTGAGAAGAAATATACTGGTGTCGATCTTGCTGAGAGAAGAAGGGATAAGAGGCCGAGACGAAAGAGGAGAAGCTCGCAAGCTTTCCTAGAAGGAAGAATAAAAAATGGACAAAGCTCTCAGGCTTTTCCAAAAAAACCTCAGGTTTTCTTACTCCAAAAATTGCATTTTTCACCTCTTTTAACCATCCAAAACAATTTCTATATATAGGCAAAATAAGGCAGCTAAACAGCCCCCAAAAATATACATAATACCTTAATTAAAAATAGGAAATGGAATGCCAAAAGCCACAACACAGCAGCCCCAAACGATACAGCAAAACAGAAAAGGAAGCCCACGGGAACCGAGCAGAAAAGACACGGAACCGAGAAGCCAGCCGCAGAACCAAGCAGCCAGCCGCAAGAACCAAAGGGGCAAAGGCACGGGAAAACCACCCAGCACAGGAAACCAATAGCCAGCCACGGGAAACCAAGGGACAAGGCATGGGAAACCAAACCAGCCAGCCGTGGGAACCAAAGAGCCAAGCACGGGAAAACCAGCAGCCATCCATGGGAACCAAAGGGCCAAGAACGGGAAAACCAGCAGCCATCCAAGGGAACCAAAGGGCCAAAATCCACCATAATGAGCTTCCACTAAACTTACATAAATGAGCTAAACTTTTACTTCAATAAATGAACAAAATACCAGCTCATAATGAGCTAAATTTCAGTTCAAAATATTAATGAGCTAGCAAGCCCAAGGGAAGTCAAAATTAAAATTTAGGATTTGATTTGACCCCCCCTTGCCTACATCACATTCATCTTGATTATGCTCGAATTCTAGTTGAGTTTGCATTCGTTGTAATTTAGAATTCGGATTCTAGTTGAGTTTGCATTCGTTGTAATTTACTGATAATCACAGGCTCTCAAGATTTTGAGTTTGGGGAGATTATACCTTTACAACATTGGTGGCGATGGTAGGAATGAAATGCATAAGAATAACCATTTTTTTACTCTTCTCTCTTTCTTTTTTTTTTCTTTCCTTTTTTTGGATATATAATGATAAATAATAATAATAATAATAATAATAAAATCACTATAACAACTATCAACTAGTAGCTAATTATTGAATAATACCAATAGTTAATTACTATAACAAAAATCAAATCTAATAATAATTAACTATTAACTAATATTAAAAGCTAACTATAATAGCATTTGATAATAATAGTAGTTAATCACATCAATTAATATTATTATTAACTAATAATAACAATAATTATAATAATAATAAGTAATTATAACTAATAACCAGATATAATAAAATAAAAAACATATACACAAGGTTGACTACAGGGGAGATTTGGAGGAGTTGAGCTCGGTTTGGAAGGATTTGTGAGACTGGGGCTCAGCTACAGGTATGAAGAATGGGTTGGGCTAGCTAAGTAGGCTTTGGATGTTTCTTATGAAGAGGTCGAGTAAGAGCTGCTTGTGATAGATGGGGTTCGGCCAGAGGAAGAGCAGAGATCTCACTCACTCTTTTTGTTCTGGTATGTAGAAGAAAGGGAGAAGGAGGTGAGTGGAGTGATTGGGCTCCTATAGAGAAATGGAGAGGTAGCTCGAATGAAGTAGATGAATCCAACGTATAGAAATCGAATTGGGTTGCGACTTTGGTTTGAGGATTTGATCAAGTAGGGATGGCTAGGGCTTTGGTTCGGTTCTAGAAGGTAGATCGAGAGGAGTTCGGGAGGAGTGATTTACGAACTGGGGGGCCGAAGTCGGAAGCAGGTTCGGGATGCTTTTTTTGATTCGGCTTGAAGTCCAACGGGTTGAGGGAAATTAAGACAAGGAAGCGAAGGAGGTGGGGTGGCAGGCGCGAGCTGCAATCTAGTTCAGGTGGTTGAAGATCGACAATCAAAGGAAGCGAAAGTCTCACGCGAGGCTTCGGTCGTGACTACTAGTAAGTAGGGTCAGTTGTCTATGGGGTTCGGCGGAAGCTTGATTGGGATCTGTAGGGAAGGAGGTCAGGATGCTTCTGGCTACGACAGAGTCGAGCGTGTTGTGGGAAAAAAGAAGAAGGAAATGCCTTAATCTACCTTCTCATTTTAACAACATTGGAGAACGACGATCGAGGCTCTGCAAAGGATTTGCGGGAAGCGACGCGAGTTCATCAACCTCAGCGGGATTTCATGCGGGATTTGCAAAATTTCAGTCCGAGGTATGTTTAGATTTTTGTTGTTTTTGTTTCTTTGTACAGAGGTCAACAGCGGGGTCATTTTCATTTGGGAATTAAACCTTGTCGACTCTGCCAATTTATCAACAAAGGATCGGGTTCATTGCTGGCTTTGTGATTTTGTTAATGAATTTCTTTTGTCATTGACCTTAAAGGCCTTATATGAACTATAAAATAAAATATTTCGGTCGGTGCCATGACCAGATATTTGTTTAACGATTCGAGCCATGTCGACTCTTATTTATCTATATAGAAGGTTCAGTCTCGAACTGTGGTTCATATATTGACCCGCGCAAATCCCTAGACATCGTGTACCCGTAACATACTTGTAGGAGCCCATGCAGGTGTTTGGGAGAATTTTATAATTATTTGGTGAACCTTGTTGACTCCTATTTACCTATTTAGGAGGATTGTATTCAAATTTATTGACCCACGCATCATTCCTAGACGTCACGTGTATTCCTATAACATGCTCGCTAGGGCCTATGCAGGTTGTGTGATTACAAATGACCATATGTGTACCTATATGCATACATATTACGGTGCATGTGCAGGGGCATTTTAAGATGTTTGCATGCAATGCAAAAGGGTGTTTGGTTGCATAGGTGGCTATTGCTGTCAGATGCATAAGGTTTTATTTTGGGCTTTATTGACGTCTTATGTCTGCTTGTATAAACATTGCAGATCCAGTGGTGTGGTGTTGTACTACAGCGGCCCATGGTCTTTCATTACTAATTCCCCACTTTTGCTTATAGTTGAATCGTGGCATTGTCACCTTATTATCACAAGAGACCTCTTTGTTCTAATGTAAACTCCCCTTCTCATTCATCGGGATGTCTTTTTAGGGCTCATATAAAAATCAATAAGTAGCTCTTCCATTATGTCATCATCATCATTTTATGTTGTTGACTTAAATAAAGAATCAATTATTTCAACCTTAGATGATTGCATTCTTACTGATGCCCTATACTTTGAAATCAGTAACTACTGTATTGAAAATAATCCTTTTCAGGATCTACAGTACTGTGAGTTTCTACAATATGTAGCCTCCATAGTTGAGTAGTTGGGCTCTAAGATAAGTAGAGGTATCTGAGTGCTCTTGTCATTCTTGACTTCTTCAATAAGAATAATAGTCTGATCATCATGGAGATATTGAAGGAATTTGCATTTCTTGAAGGAACTTTGAAACACCATGAAATTTAGTTTGAATTTGTTCAAGCATCTCTTCCATTCTTACAGAAAGTGCCCTTCTCATGGGAAGATTATATCCAAGAAATCAGTAAGTACTTGTATTACTTGGTTGAACAGCATCGACAGAGGCGGTACTATAGCACTATCAGTGTGTATGGTATATTATGTTGCAATGTCAAACTTTGAAGATGATTTGCAATTTTAAGAGCTATAGATGTCAGAGATGTTTTTTCTCAAATAAAAGGCAAAGAAGAAACTTTGAAATACTAAGAAATTTAGTTTGAATATGCTCAAACATCCCTTTCTTTTTTACAATAAGAGGTATGCCCTCCTCATACAAGGGTTCTCTTCGAGGAGTCAACCAATGCTCGTATTTGTCATATGATCCTGTATACATTTGTGTTCACAAGGGTCTTCCACAATATACCCACTGTTTTTATCTACAAATGGATAGTGTTTATTTATAGGGACCATGAGTGTTCAATATGATCTCCTGGAAGTGTTTGTAGAAGAGCTATTGTTCCTGCATCATATCCACCTTTCACCAATCTCAGATGGTTTGATGTACTTGTTTAGAATGATAGGTGATGCAAGCAAAAATTATGAGAAAGCCTAATTTTTTCAAGCAAAATAAGGACCTTCCTAAGAAATAGAAAATTACACAAATATATCGAAAAATACACAAATACGACAAAATATAACTATTTATAAGATAAAAGATTCTTACAAACTTTGACACTTATAAACACAAACATAAACAATTACCTTACAACTCTTGACAACCATAAAACACCTAAAATAGCATTTCCTTTGCTTGAGAAGAAAGATACAAGTGAAAGGGAACTTGCGGATAGAAGAATGAGATAAGAAGCCTGAGACAAAAGATAGGAGGACAAGCTCGCAAGCTTTCCCAAGAAGAAGATGAAGAAATAGAACAAGCTCTCAAGCTCTTCCAAGAAAAACCCTCAGGTTTTGCTGTCCAAAAATACCATTTAATCATCCTAAAATAGCCACAAACATCTCTATATAAAGACACAAAAGGGGAGCCAAACAGCCACCTAAAACTTCATTTAAAATCAATCAACTAAGGGGAAGAGAGAGGGCAATAGACACCACAAGCAGCCCCCAAATTCTGCACAGAAAACAGCAAGAAAATCCACGAGAAACCCAGCCAGCAAGCCACGGGAAACCCAGCCAGCAAGCCACAGGAAAGCAGCCAGAGAGGGATCTGATGAGGCAACACAGGAAACAGGGGAGGGGATTCACGGGAAAAACAGCCAGGGAAAAATCCCAAGAGACAACCAGCTAGCTTTTATTCTCAAAGAAGAAACCAAAGAGACACAAGAATGGGAAGAAATAACCAAGGGTGAAGAACCAAATTCACTTCTCATAATGAGCTAAAAAGTAGGAGAACTGTCACAACCCCAAGGATCTAACTTGGAAGAATTATTCATTTAATTATGTAAACAATCAATATACCAGAGTTATCTATGTCATCTATCTGTACATAACAGTACAACAATTTCAATAATTTAGAACATCAATGTACACATTTATATTCATTCCCAAAAGTCATTTACATTACTCAGGATCTTCATAATTATCACGTATCCATCCTAGCCTGAGTACAAAAAAATCACTATAACAAAGAAAACAGAACCTGAAAAACCCTGATCAATCTCACTCCTTCCTTGCCCTGACCTGAAATCATTAACCACATATAATGAGCTTCAAAAGCCCAGTAGATCACCAACTTACAATTGAAATCAAAACACAGTACAGAAGCAATATGCATGTCGATCAATCAAATCATAGCAATCACTTACACATGATTATTGAGTTAATGTAGAAACAGAAATCAATGCAGTAACAGTAATATCCACAATCGACAGTAGTAAATTCTGTAAATAGTATAAAAGTCTATAAAGCAATAAACCCGAACGTATGCCAGATCTCTACAGTACTTGTCGTAACGATAACCTTAGTCAAATCACTAAAGAAAGCATCGTATCTGTAATATCAGTACAGTATAAAATCGTATACAGCGTCAAATCAATACATCAGTAATAACTGTTGAAATCAAATCGATGCAGCAAAAATTATATCGAAATGTATACATGCTATCTAGTTATTCTATATCACGTGCTCAGTATATCACATGCATAAGAGCAATACAATGTAGCTAGCAGTAGTATAAAATAGTACCAATGTCTGTATCAGTATCATTAACAATCCAGTAATAGAAACAATAATGCAGTAACAGTGAAATCGTGCAGTAACAGTAAATCCGTACAGTAACGATAAATTCGTACAATAATAAGAACAATGCTTCAAAACATGCATTTCAGTACAGTAGTCTTACTAAACAAGTAGAAGTGCTGGCTATTACAGTATTTTACAGTCTTGTATCAGTATCAATATCATTATGCGTTGGCTCAATAAACAGAGTCGCCACTCCTTGCCCGTCTGCATAGTAATCATCTCTTTATAACTCTCAATCAGTATCACGTGAATCAGTAGAGGATAAAATCATGTTTAAAGGAAAGCCCTTCGACCCACCATCCTGTACAGATCAATCAGTCTCCAACCAACGATTCAACCTGTCTCTAATTGTCTATTACACATACAGCCATATCACAGTAATATAACATTTCAATCATGTAATCACATTCATTTTCATATCATCAATACATTGTATCAAACAAACATGATTTAATTTAATTTAGAAAACTCTTAAAATATCATATAGTAGACAGAAGTCGTTATAATTCAAAAAAAATCCAATGAAAAATCACAAATAAATACTCAAACTGCTCAAAATCACATTCTCTATAAAATACAAAAAGTTACACGGTGAAAGTTTTTTCAATACAAATATATGCACGTTTTTCGGTAACGGGAACACAAATCTGAGCAGAAAAAAATCAAAACACGAAATCTTCGAAATCAGAAATATGATCTGGATTCCTTACTGCGAGATGAGCAAGTCTTCCAACTGCATCGACGAATGAAAATCACTCCGCGGCCTCCAAAACCAAGGTTTTTTCCTTTTCTTCCTTTTTTTTCTCTCCTCTCTTTTTCTTTCTTCAAAACGAGTCAAACGGTGTATTAAAAGATTTTTTCGATCGTACGGACGATATTTACGTTCGTACCGGTATGATCGTCTCTGGACTGCATTCAGACCACTTCGTACGGAGGATAATTAATTTTCATACCGGGACGATCGCCTCTGATTTGCACTTATTCAGTTCGTACAGACGATATTAACTTCATGCTGGACGATCCTAACCAAAAATCATGAAATCTGAAGGGGTTTTACAAGAACTAACCAATATAATGAGCTAAAGTTTTAGCTCAAGTATTTATGAGCTAGCACCAATTAAAACCCAACTTTTTAAGCTCAAAACCAAGCAGCCAAAGCCCAATCCGAGAGCAGCCAAGACCCAAACCGTGAGACAACAAGCAGCCAAATGAACAAAATATTCATTTTGTTTTAACCCCTCCCCTTGCCTACATCAATTCTCCTCCGGTTGAAAGAATTCATCTCCCGATGAGTTATCTTTAAATTTCTTCTGAGGCAAAGAAGGTGCTTCAAGCTCTCGAATTTTTGTCAAATACCTTTTCAAGATCTCGTCTCACTCTCGCTTGAATTGTTCTTGTAAAAGTTGTTTCTTTTTCATGTACTGCTCCGTACACAAATATATCTTCACTTGGAGCTTGTATAGTTCATTCTGCAAGGGATCTGTCGAATCTCCATCTGTCAGAACCAATCTGTCCATTTGAGTTTCGAATGTAGGATCAACTGACTGAATTTCTTCGACGACTGACTCAATTTTTTTGTGATTTTGCATTTTTTTAACTCTTTAAAAAAAAGACATGAAAAGAGATTTAGGAAGACACAAACCTAGGCTCTGACACCAAATTGATGCAAGCAAAAATTAGGACAAATACAAGAATATATAATTATTTATAAGATAAAAGACTTACAAATTTTGACACTTACAAACACAAACATAAACACTTACAAACACAAACATAAACAATTACCTTACAACTCTTGACAACCATAAAACACCTAAAATTGCATTTCCTTTGCTTGAGAAGAAAGATATAAGTGGAAGGGAACTTGCGGATAAAAGAATGAGATAAGAGTCCCGAGACGAAAGATAGGAGGACAAGCTTGCAAGCTTTCCTAAGAAGGAGAGGAAGAAACGGAACAAGCTCTCAAGCTCTTCCAAGAAAAAACCTCAGGTTTTGCTGTCCAAATATACCATTTAATCATCCAAAAACAGCCACAAATATCTCTATATATAGGCACAAAAGGGGAGCCAAACAGCCACCTAAAACTTCATTTAAAATCAATCAATTAAGGGGAAAAGAAAGAGTAATAGATACCACAAGCAACCCCCAAATTCTGCACAGAAAATAGGAAGAAAAGACATGGGAAACCCAGCCAGCAAGCCACGGGAAACCCAGTCAGCAAGCCACGGGAAAGCAGTTAGAGAGGGACCCGGGGAGCCAACACAGTAAACGAGGCAGGGGATTCACAGGAAAAATAGCCAGGTAGAAATCCCAAGAGATAACAAGCCAACTTTTATTCTCAAAGAAGAAACCGAAGAGACACAAGAATGGGAAGAAACAACCAAGGGGAAGAATCAAATTCACTTCTCATAATGAGCTAAAAAGTAGAAGAACTAACTAATATAATAAGCTAAAGTTTTAGCTCAAGCATTTATGAGCTAGCACCAAGTAGAACCCAACTTTTTAAGCTCAAAACCAAACAGCCAAAGCCAAAGCCCAACCCGAGAGCAGCCAAGACCCAAACCGTGAGACAACAAGCAGCCCAAAGAACAAAATATTCATTTTGTTTTGACCCCCCCTTTCCTACATCAATGGGTCTTCCACTATCGATTTCCAGTGTTGTCATTTCAATTTATAAGCATTGTTGTTTATGTTGGGGATTTCATTAGTACATGTGGGAGACACTCGTGCATTCTACAGATGACTGTTATTACTTGCAAGTACAGTACACTTGACCTCATAGGGACTATTGTGGAAGTCTGTTGCATTCATCAGCATCATCCATTATGTACCTTGTCTAATGTATTCATAGGTTCTGATGATTGATGTTTGCTTGTGATTGTTTAGATACTGTAAATTGACTATTGTCATTACTTATATGCACCGAGGTCCTGTTCGTTACGAGTCCCTTGCTATTAATTTGATGTTTGTTTAAATAATCAAATTTATCTTTTGTATTTTGATTATTATTATGCATTTTAGTATTTTAGGGTTTTGTTCCCTGCTATTCAGCTTAAATCCCTTGTTTGTTCGGTTCAAGTTTAGTTCCATGTTGTTTGTTCGAGTTCTCTATTTGTTCAGTTAAGATTTAGTTCTCTGCACGGTTCTTCAAGTATTAGTCATTTCTATTCAAGTATAAGTCCTTTGTATTGTTGCTCAAGTGAAGTCTTCTTATTGTTCAAGCTTTGTGCACTTTACTCTGAATTTCGGCAGCATCTCAACATACACCCGTTTGGGAGAAATACATGGAGTCATAGCCTACCCGCCACGTCAACAAAGACGTGCACAGTCGGTGTCGGAGGACACTGCGGCAGTAGTCTTTAATCCCACCAAGCCAAGAAAAACGAGCATGGATCTTTAGGGGTACTTTTTATTTTCTATTCAAATTCCTTTTTGTTCATGTCCTGTGCATTTCAATCTGAATTTCGACAACATCCTGGCATATCCTTTGTTTGAAGAAAATATGGGGAGTCATAGCCTGCCCACCATGTCAAAAAAGACGTGCACGATCAGTGTGGGAAGACATTGCTGCCGTATTCATCAATCCCACCATGCCAAGAAAGACGTGCATGAGTCTTCAGAGGAACCTGTTTAAAATGCACAGTGATTTCCCCACGTATGGGTACTTAACATTTTGCCCTACAATGCTAAGAAAAGCACGCACAAGGATTGCATGCCTCGTCGCAAGCATCGCAGCGAGTTTTCTCCCACCGTGCTAAAAAAATGCGTATGGGTGGTTGCTCATCGCATTATAAATATCGAAAACAAGACTTTAGGGGGATTACCTACCTCGCTACAGCATCGCAATGAAGTTCCTCCCACCGTGCTAAGACAATCGAGCATGGGTGGTTGTTCGCCACGTTGTAAGCGTCGAGGATAGGATTTGTACCTTTAAAACTGTAGGGGTCGTCGACGATCGCGTCGGGGTAATAATGGCTCATGGATCGAGGCAAGAGAAAATCTCTACGTTTTTTTTATCTTTTCATCTTATTATAATTAATCATAATTAATTATAATCAATAATAATTAACTCTAATTAAAGATAATTAATATTAATTAATAATGATTAGTTATAATTAATTATAATAAATAATAATTAATTAAGATTTAAAATAATTAAATACAATCAATTAAAATTAATGATGATTAATCATAATTATAAGTGATTAGATAGGATTGATTAACTAATCGTTATTAAAAATAATTATTTAATTAAGATTAATAACAGTTAGTTTAAATCATGGTTTAAAATTGCGCAATAAGTGGCGCGCCTCAGCACAATTTCGCCCCTTTAAGCCTTAAAGCTCACACAATGAGTTAAGGATTTGAAGTGTACGCCTCAAGTTTACTGAGGCCCGCCTCAAGTTTATTGAGACCTGCCTCAAGTTTACTAAGGCACGCCTCAAGGCGCGCCTCGCCTCAAGATTTAGCAGCGTCCACCTCTAAAAATTAAAAAAAATGCTAACCTAATATATATTTGTTCAATTCGGACCGCCCAACCCTCGCGCAGTCTTTTGTCATTTCCCGAAAACAGTTTTTCTCCCTTCTTCGAGGGCAGTTCACTACAGGAAAACAGGCCTATACCGGCGGACTAAATCCACCGGTATCAATGAAAATGGCCAAAAATTGTTGCTTTCCGGCGGATTTCAGGCGAAAAACTCTCCGCCGGTTTATTGCTAGTCGAAAATTTTTTCCGGCTAACAATTTGCGCCGGAAACATTTTCTGACAGTATTTCCGGCGAAATATATGTGAATCTCGACATCTCGTGTTTTTCTTTTTTCATACCGGCGGATCTTCCATCATTAATAAGACGATTCGTAACCGTCGGATAATATCCACCGAAAACACCGTATCGTTGTACCGACAGAGACGCCGGCGGATATTCCGTCGAAAACCTGGAGCATAAAGAAAAAAACCTTCCTTTCTTTAAAAAGTGATTTCCACAAAAAACCTGCATAAAAGAACACATAAACAACACAATTTGCATTTATACATCAAATTCTGATAAAAAACATCACCAATTACATGATCAAACATGTCCAAACAATAATTAACTAAACATGTAGAAACAGATGTCCACATATAAACATAACAAAAAAGATGTTCAAACAACACATATAAACATGACATAAAACATATAGAAACAGATGTCCACATCAGTAAAATAGATAAATAACATCTACTCTGATTCAGTTCCATCCTCAGTTGATGCTGTACTCCTCCGACTACTCAGCTACTCCCTCATCTTTCACATTTCTTCTAACATTTGAGCTTGTTGTTGCTGCATATGCATCTACTACTGCTGTATTTACATTTGCCAATCATTTTGTGCTTTCCTTACCTGTTCTAGCTTGATTTTAAGGACAGCTATCTGTTGGATATATAAAGAATCATGTGTATTAGATGAAAAACTGGAGCCACTAGATGTCTGCCCTTCATATGCATAAGCTTGCGAGCCTAACCCATATACTCTGTCGTGCTACATTCCTCCTGCCGCTTGCTGCCAAGTGCGATAGTTAGAATATTCCGCTGATCTAGCAGAAGAACCTTCACCTACTGTAGCCTAATTTTCTCGAAGTCGTGTGTACTCCTATGAAAGTTAATAAAAATTTAAGCATTTTATATATAACAACATAAAAATGAAACTTACATACTTACATAAGCTTTCCTCGCTCGCTCGTAAACCCATTGGTGGTCCTCCTGCCGCTTATGGATATGACTATGCAATTCAACAGGAGTCAGTTATTTACCCAGCACCTTTTTCTGTGAAAAGCATATGTTAGTATTCTAATTAAAGAAAATTATTAAATATTTTAAATTGCCTTACTAAATGTCTTTTATGCTCAGTATGAGGAACAGAACCCCCTGTATGAAGGGAACTACCCAAGCCTCCAAAATCAGAAGCTATGTTCTGTCTATTCTGATCCCTCCTGGTATAATCCGGGCTACCCCAAGCACTGCTCAACTCTGCCCATAACCCTCGTCAATCCAGAGTGGTCGCTGGCCTGCCTTTTTAATATCAGTAAACATGTCTCGCAAGCGAGTCGAGCCACGCCTCTCAAAATTCTTTCTGATTTTATCATTATGTTATGGAAGCCAATAAAAATCTTTATGCATTTAAACACATACAATAAAGAATAAATAAATTTGTTAGCTTATGTAAATTACTTATAATACAAAAAAAATTATATAATAATAAACCTCAAACTCTTTAAACCACATTTCGTACTTCTTTTGAGATTTTCTTCCAAGAAATATAAGGAGCATCGTATCTGCTCCGTATTATGCTCGTATTTTATGCATTGGCTTCTTTGACGGATGAAACCTGAGAGAAATATATTACTTATCAGAAAAATTAATTCAATTTTATTTGCATTGATGAAATAAAATTAGTACTTATGTGTCACCGTCAAGTTCAATCAACATGCGACCCTCTGTCGCCTGCTTTGTTGCAACGGGCTGAGGTGGTGCAGTAGCGGGCTGAGGTAGTGCTGTAACGGGCTGAGGTGATGCTGTAGCGAGTTGAGGTAGTGCTGTAGAGGGCTGAGCAGGTGGTGGGACATATGACGGATATGAATATGGCGGATATGTAGGATAGACACCATGAGAAGGTGGTGGTGGGAAGTAGGGGTAGAAAGGAGTAGTCTGCGTAAGGTCCGGTGAAGGTAAGTATGGGTCTGGTGAGTAGAACTGTGGGCTAGGCTGACTCTGAGTAGTTGGCTGAAATGAAGAGGTGCCCGCAATACTTATAGACCTGCTGGATGAGCTAACAGTAATCTTCTTGCTACGCTTACCAAATATATTCTTTATTATTCCTCTTTGACGATCATCTCCTGAAGTCATCTGCACAAAAAATTAAAAAAAATTAGCAATATGAATTACTACAAAAAAATAAAATAAAATAGCACAGCAATTAAAATAATGCAAGTACAAAAAGATTATAAATATACAATAACGCGGCACTTAAAAAAATTATTTATTAGTCAAATATCAATTACATTATGCTGATTCATTTTCATACGATGAAACTTCTGCACCACTATCAGATTCGTCATGAATCTCCTCTATGTTTAAATCCACTTCTTCTAACTCCAACTCACTCTCAATAGTTATAATTTAATCGTCCACATCGTTAGTAACATCTTTTATGTTTGACATAAACTCTTATTGAGGTGCTGGTGGTATTGTAGTAGTCTTCTCAATAATTCCCGTGAGTTTGGTCTTCAAAACTACGAGTCAATCTTGCTTGCCTCGTACTCTACTCGGGTAATTTGCAAAATAGACTTGACTTGCCTAACTAGCAATGATGACTGGGTCAAACTTAGAATATTTCCTACCTCGCTTAACTTCTGTAATATCGTACAATGGATGTTTTCTTGTACATTTATTTTGTACTGGATCAAACCCTCACAATTAAAAAGATAAACATTATTCCAAACATCAGGATATTCCAACTTTAATATTTCTTGCAATACCCCGTAATACTCAAAATCATCACCTGTATGGGTATTCCCTCTAACACATACACCAGCATTATCTATTTTTCTATCTTCACACCAAGATTTTGTTTGGAATTTGTAACCATTAACTAAAAAAATTTGAAAACACTTCACAGCTCTATTAGGTCCCCAAGCTAGATCAACTAACCTATAATATTGCAAATTACTTCCTTTAGTGTGAACCTATAGTTAGTACGTAAAATATGTCAGTAGCATGCTTAATAAGTAATTAAAGAGATGAATAGCCATTTTATGTATCGTATTTCTAAATCAAATTGGGAATTCTGTTTTCACTATCTTTTGGACTTCTACTTCTTCTGTTATATTCAATCCATCAATAAAACTTCTGTAAACATTAAGGTTTAGATTGAATTTAAGTATGAGAACAAATTTATAAGCAAGCTTATTCATACTTACTCGAGATATGGCTCAACTTCATCACAATTAAGCAAGACATATAAAGTGGCAACTCGCATCTCCTATCAGTCAAATAACGCATGGTACTAGCGCTTAATAGTTCAACACTACCGTTGAATACAGATAAATTTGAGGAATGACTCACATTTTCAGGTGCAGTGCTATAACTTGACTGTGACGTTGTTTCAAAGTAATAAAAACAAAACTGGGTTGTCTCGTACATTAAATTTGCTTCGCATATTGATCCTTCAGGATGTGTTTTGTTCCTAACAGTCTTCTTAAGTTTATTTAAATACCTCTCAAAAGGATACATCCATCGATACTGAACAGGTCCACCAACTCTAACTTCATATGGCAAATGCACGGGCAGATGCTCCGTAGAGTCAAAGAAGCCTGTAAGAAATATCTTCTCAAGTTTACACAGAATAAAAGGGATATTCTGCTCCATAAGAATCAGGGACTCTGTATTAAGCTTTGAAGAGCATAAATCTTTGAATAAGATACTAAACTCGATCAAGGACTTTAAAATTTGATCCGACAAATAACTAAAGGCAGTTGGTAGTATAGACATTGCATAAAGATATGGCAGTCATGACTCTTCATACCAAACAATCTCTCAATTCTAATGTCAACACATCTACTTAGATTTGAAGAATAACCATCAGGCACCCGTAAACTCTTCACCCATTCACAAACAGATTGTCTTTGCTCTAAACTTAAAGTTAATGAAGCTTTTGGTTTTAAAAATCTTCCATTTCCAGCATCCCTCAGTTCTAATGTTTTCCTCCTACAAATCTCATTTAAGTCCATTTTTGCTTTTATGTTGTATTTGGATTTATCTTTGATGTTCATAACTATTTTGAATATATTATCAAATACATTTTTCTCTATATTTATCATGTCTAAGTTATGTCTGATTAAGTTTGTCCTCCAATATGGTAATGACCAATAAATACTTTTCTTTGCCCAATTATGATTGACACCATACCCTGGTAATTTGTAATCAGCTAATGTTGGAGAATCCACTATTGTGAGCATTGATCTTACTCTTTCAAATACTTATTCACTAGTAAATCTAGGAGGAGGCAGCGACATAACTATTTTATTTTTGACAAAACCATCCTTATTTTGCCTAAAAGGATGATATGTAGGTAAGAACATGCGATGACAGTCGAACCAAGTGTTTTTCCCTCCGTGCTTTAAAGTGACCGACTTCGTATATTCCATACAAAGCGGACAAGCTAATTTTCTAGAAGTATTCAACCTGAGAGCATACCGTACGGGGAGAAAATCATCAATTGTTCAAAGTAATACTGCACTCATAATGAAGTTTTGTTTGGTGGAGATATCATATGTACTTATTCTCTCTTCCCATAATAATTTTAAATCATCAATTAATGGTTGTAAGAATACATCGATGGATCTCATTGATGCATATAACTGTTACAGTCTAGGAATTATGGTTAAGTAAAATAACCTTCTGGTTGGTATTTCCTTCAGCTTTCTTTTCGTGATAGATTTTGGTTTAAATCTCGTTGCGTTGCAATAATGACATGCAATATCTGATTAGAAATCTTTATAAAATAATATGCATCCATTGACACAACAATTTATTTTTATGTATGTTAAACCAAGCTTAGAAATCAACTTCTTAGTCTGATATAAATCTGTAGGAATTATGTTATCTGCTAGATTGAATTCTTTGAGCAATCTAATTAATTGATTAAAACAATCACAAGGGACATTATATTCTACCTTGATACTTAACATCTTAACAGCAACGGACAGCTCTGAGCGAGTGGTACACCCATTACATATTGGTTGTTGGGAAACATGCAATAAATCATAAAAATTTTGTGTTTCTTTATTAGATGACTCTTCTGTATATTGCTCAAATTATGCTCCACTTGCATCTATAGTAGCATTAAGAATCGAAATGTAGTTCATACTCACCATGTGAAGTTCAATACCAATATTTTGACATGAAATCCCGACAATATAGATCAACAGTAACGTCATCTGGGCTTAGGTGCACCTAATTTTTATGTTTAGAACATGGGAAATGAAACTTTTCATCTGAGATGAAACTAGGTAGTTGACAAGCTGTCTGAATAAAAATATTCACCCCTCTAATGAACTCATCCGTTAATGCCTTTCGTCCTTGCGCCAATCGATTATATATCCAACTTCGTTGAGTTCTAATATCCATAATATGACATACATATAATTTGAATATATTAGATAATGTTGTAACATTTATTGGAACTAATATTGCTATGACGCTTCAATAGTTTTAAGTTATGCATTTAATTGAAAATGTCAAATTTGGCCAATGAAAAGGGTAACAACCATCTGAGATCTCGTCTATCTTTAAGGTTACAACATCTCTTTAATATATCAACATCCGTCTGAGATCTCGGGATGGACATCTCTCTAATCAACTAGCACAATTTTAATCATACTATTTGATAAGACAAACCTTTTGAATGAATTGGATTGAACAAATTGATTGAACCCGATCTCTCTAAGATCTCACTATCTTTACCCAACTACTGGGATCACCCTATCTGAGATCATAATTATATATGCAAATCACTAGTTAATTCCCACATATTATGCATATCACTAGCTAATTCCAACACATCAACAACGATGACATCACTAGATAAGGCCTCCGTTAAATGCGACCAAACCATCTAAGGCGACTCATTCTAATCTTATCTTCCACTGGAGCTACTCCAACATTTTCACGTATATGCTTATTTCTTTTATAACAAATGATGATGATTACTGCATGCGCAACGTTACAAGAGAAAGAAAGAAAGTTACCTACACAGCAAGCTAGCTCCCCTTAAAATGTCGTAACAGCCGATCCAGCAAGCGAAGTCGAACAAGTTACCTATATAGCAAACGATCAAGCATTAATGTGGAAGCTAGGTCTTCGAGCGTTAATGTCTAAGTTAGGTCGTCGAAGTAGCGAAGTCAAATAGCGCGAAAGAGAGAAAGTTACCTGAACACGGTCGAAGGAGCGAAGGATCGGAGCGAAGGAGCAAAGTCGAACACGGTCAAAGGAGCAAGTTGAACCGCGATGGAAGGAGCAAAGGATCGGAACGAAGGAGCGAAGTCGAACAGCGACACTGTCGAACGCCGACCAAGGAGCGAAGTCCAACACCGTCGACGGAGCAAGTCGAATCGCGACGAAGGAGCAAAGTCAAGAGGCGTCGGAGCCGTCGGAGCAAAGTCGAACGGCGAAGTCGAACAGCCATCGAAGTCAAACAGTGCCGTCGGAGCGAAGTCGAATAGTAGGGAGTGAAGTCGAACATATTTGAAGGAGAACGGAGCGAAGTCGAACAGCGGCGAAGGGGAGGAGGCACGGAGCGAAAATTAACGAAACAGAGAAATGAGAAGGCAGCCCTAGGGCTTGCCCGATATATGATAATTACCGGCGGACGTTCTGACGGTCCGATTACCAGCGCGAAATCGCCAGTATAATTTCATCATGTTTAAGTTAGTCCGGCACAAAAGACGCCGGTACGTCCGCAGGTACTTACCAACAGACTATGCACCGGTAAAGTTATAAAACAGGCGCATAACCCGTGCATTCTCCGCCTGTAAGTTTGCGACAGGTCAGCCGCCGGAAAGACCGCCGTAAAGTTTCCGTCGCACATGTTCCGTCGGTAACAGCATCGCCATTTTCGGCGACCAGATGTCTGCCAGAAAAATACGACGGTAATAGGACATTTTCCTGTAGTGCTTTTTCCCTCTTCGTTCGGCATCGGCTTCCTTCCACCGTGAGTTGCTCTTCGCCTATTGCTTGGAGTCTCGTTCGACCAACTGCTGAAAGCTCTTCTTCTTAGTGATTCCATCTATCACCTTATTTTGAAATACAAGATCGATCTGTTTTGTGAAAAGGACCTCCATATTATACTGAGTAAGTTCCATAATCAGTTTGTCTACCATTGTCACTGCATTTTTGCTACGCTTGTATTGCACTTTTGTTGCACTTTTGCTGCGCTTTTGTTACGCTTTCACTACTTTCACTCTTACAATATAACATTTTAGAGATTTCATAAAGAAACAGAGTAACACTAACAACTATTGCTAAAGATAATGAATACAACAATATGCTGGGCAGCCGGGGGTCCGAGGGGACGCTTCCCCCTGGCAAAGTTCGACCTACCCGGTCAGGCACTGTCAAGAGAAAGCGCCCTTGGAAGGGTATCGAGCATGTACCGAGCAGTATTGAGCATGTACCGAGCGGTACCAAGCATGTACCTAGTGGAACTAAGCATTGTTGTACCGAGTGATACCGAGCATTTTTTTTTTTTCATTTTAAGAGGTGGACACCTCTAAAACATGAGGCGAAGGTGCGCCTCAGTGAAGTTGAGGCGTACGCCTCAATGCCAGTTCTCATTGCGTAGGCTTTGAGGCTTAAAAGTTTAAAATTACGCTTAGACAGGCCTCAAGGCGCACCTCTTATTGTGCAATTTTAAACCATGATTGTGACCGCATATTTTCATATATTTGTGATAGCATTATTTCAAGTTTAATTATGTCTTTAGTTATATGTTCATTAAGTTCATCAAGTATTTATTGTAATGGGATTTTGATGATTGTTATAAAAAATAAATGAAAAGGTTAAAAGAGATAAGTCATACATAGGGGATAGGTCCCCACAAGTAAAGCTGAAAGACCTAATGAGATAATCATAGGGAAGCAGAGCATAAGGATGTTAATATTTGACCTGACCTGGAACCAAACCCAGATCCAACCCGAAAAATTTTGGGTTCGGGTCAAAATGTTTGTCAAACTGGTCGGGTTCGAGTTCGGGTTAGAGATTCCGACCCGTTTTAAAATTAGGATGGGTTTGGATTGATCCAGAAACCCGAAAGTAACCTGAATAGACCCACGCTCTCCTGTGAGCCCATTCCGTTGTTCTCTCCCGCACTAGCAAATCCCCATCTCCTTCCCCTAAGCTAGTGTAATTCGAACCTGCAGGCCCTGCACTGCTCTCGTCCTCCCGCGCTAACACTGCACCAATGTCGACCTCGCCCGCACCGCGTTCGCTAACGCCAGTAGGCCGCGTTCGCTACTTTTGAGCCCATGCACCTAGACCCAAGCCCGTTCCATGCTTGCCTGCACCGTGCTCGCCCTCCAGCACACGCACCGCGCTCGCTGCGCTTATGTAATCCGGGTTACTGTTTAAGTCGGGTCAACCCCGGTAACCCACATGGGTCGAGTCCATGTCAAACAATTTGACTCGCTTACAAATCGGGTCGAGTTAAGGTCAACCTCTTTGAACTCGAGTCAATTATGGGTTCGAGCCAAACCCGACCCAAATATGCCTTTTTACACCGCTAGCCATACAGAAGGTACCCTACTTTCTCTCACTTCTAAAAGTTGGGAGTTTAAATCCGTTCTTGAATGAGAGAGTTGCCCTCTAATTATAAAAGTTAAGAATGTATATCCAACCTTGAATTAGAGAGTTATAAGTGTGCAAAAACCTATAGTCATCATATGACTTGCCCAAAGTATTGAATAGTAAATAGAACATGAAATGTGAAAAATTAAATATATATTAATGTTTTGTACATGCTTATTTATAAACCCTTAAAGTATTTTTAATTGACTGCAAACATGTTTCTTATTTCTTATGCTATACTTACATATTTTATTGAGCTCTATCCCATTAGCAATGGCTGTACTAAAGAAAAAATGAAAGAGCTCATAGGGTTTTAGGCAGGAGATTGACTGCGCGTCTGTGTACATATGTTTTGGGTGTACATAGAAGTCGAAATAGAAAGCTGTACAGACACACTTTTGGGTATGTAATTGTTATTTGAAAGTTTAGTAAACTCTGTATTTTATTCAATGCATTTTAAATATGCTTCCAGTTATGAAATATGAAATAAAATCTTAAGGTTTGAAAAAAGTTGATGTGTTGGGATAGTCTTGATAGGTTATTTCCTACTCACTTGATCTTGACCGATATATTTCATGATGAATATTAGTAAGAGATATATCTCTCCAAACTCTCCCCTCTGTTACACCTCAGATTAACTGTAGGATATTAAAATGGGTTATGACAATATGTATGATTTCACTATCTCAAGTAATCAAGTCTTTGGCATTTAGTTCTGTCCTAGCCTTAGAGAAACTAATAATACTTTATTTGCTTAAACTACAATCCTTGCACATGGTGAATTCAACAAACTTAAGAAAATGTACCATTAACGTGAAGAATCTTTAGATTTTTTTTCACTTAAATAACTAATCTTTGGTGGCATAGATTAAATTGTCATTACACTAATGGCATCTCCCACTATTCATGTGTTAGTGTTAGTGTGGAGAGTACTCCTTGACCTACTAACCTTAATTGGCCCTCCTAAGCTCACATGGTTAGGTAGACTCTTATAGTACTAAGTAAAACTTGATGGTGTTTAGCAAGAGTTAGATTACGCCTGACCTTAAAAACCCAAGTCAACTCATACTTGCCTTAGCAATATTAACCTAAAGTTTTAGGTCAACCCATTGTCTTCCTAGTCTAGCAAGTCACTATACTTGCACCCATTCCAACCTACAAAACTAGCTTCAACTAATAAACTTAGTTCTTCTATAGTGGCCTCAAGTAAACCCTAGGTTATACAATGGTGACTCTAGTAAACCTAAAGCAAATCCTAATCCATATCAGGTTTAATTGACAAATCAAATGAACTTAATTAAATTAATTTTAGAGCTCGATGAGCTAAACTTTGATAGACTACCCTATCTACTTCTCTAGGCTACTCTACTCAAACATATTGGCCATGCGTCATGGCTTGGACCATGAAGAAACAAAATCTTGACCTTCTAAAACCTCGTAAAGCCCTCTCTTCAATTGCCCTATCACATGCATTTAGGCTATCCAAATAAGTGTGCACTCACCCTCTCCTGTTCACTCAAATGCATTTTTCAAAGGTCAATGCTTAACTCATGCTCATGTTCACTCAACCCACATTGGTTGCCCCCTATTTAACCCCTACTTGTTTGCACGTGATTGCGCTCACAACCCATGATAGTGACTGTTCCTCATTGGCATGCTTCCATTCATAGGTGTTTGTGAGTCGTCACTTCACACCATCATGTCGTTCTTCGTAAAGGATCCTTCTTGTTTCCTCCTAATGTCTTATGGTGCCAGCATCTGTCTCTTGATTGATTCCTGCTTGCAAAGTCATCGCTTCACACTTATACATATGTTCTTCGTAGAGGACCCTTCTTGTTTCCTTCTAAAGCCTTATGGTGTCAGCGTCCATCTCCTGCCTGATCATTTCCTATTTTGAATCTTCTCCCAAGTGTCTCAGATAATTCCATTTGTAAATTATTCCAATCTTCTCTTGTCACTCCCATGTTTTCATTCACAATTTTCTTGTTAGCCTTTGCTCCTCCCTTCATCTTAAACAATTCAATACTGCAGGCATTCAAACCCTATATACCCACTCCCATCACAAACCCACAACCCACTTTATCAGTTGCCCTCATGGTTTGACTCATGTTATTTCACCTTTTAGGGCTTGCTTTCACCACTATTGATTTAGGTGATTGAAGTTTCCCTTGTGATTCCACATTTCCACCTACCTTCAAAGCATCTTTGATTGTAATTTCTTCTACTACCTGCATTCCTTGATCCTTCTATGAAGTTATTGGGGGCTTAAAGGCTTCAAGATCTCAATAGACATCATCTACCCAATCTCCTTTGTTTTTTTACCACAGATCTAACCCTCCCCAACACAAACAACCCCCAATTTTTTTATGACAAGTCTAAACTTATTTTCAATAAATATTTTCAAGCTTACTATTCCATTATCTTTTTTTATTATCGTAAAGTTCTCTTTGGGGTGTTCCAATCCTAAAATTATATGTACGCTTATGTTACTTGCATTTAGCAGCTGATTACTATGTTGGACTTCTTAATCCTCAACATATTATTATCAAATTATCTATTGAAGTGAATCACTCTAGACTATAACCTCGTCAATCCTACTATACAAGTGGCTTTCTGAACCATATCTTAAAATAGTTGTAATAGCCAGCTGAACTGGTTCAACAAAGCCTTTTTTTTCCTCCCACATGGAGAACCAAGCAAGGAAATCGATAGTTTAGGATTTAAACTTTGGTATTCGGGTAGGAGTCGTACTAGAAATGGTGTAGGTGTCATTATAGATAAGAGTTTAAAAGATAATGTTATAAAAATTAATAGGATTGGTGATAGAATTATAGCTTTAAAGATTGTTGTTGAGGATAAGATTGTTAATATTATAAGTGTTTATGCTCCTCAGGTAGGTTTGGATATAAGTTCTAAATTAAATTTTTGGAAATAACTTAGAAGAATTAATACAAAATATACCTCTGGAAGAAAGAGTTTTTATTGGAGGAGATTTAAATGGACATGCTGGTAGAGAGGTAGATGATTTTAAAAGCATTCATGGTGGCCATGGATTTGGAACGACGAATGAAGGTGGCAAGACCATATTAGATTTTTGTTTAGCGTATGACTTTTCAATTGCTAATACCTTATTTAAGAAAAGGAATGAGCATCTCATCACTTATAAAAATGGATGTAGTACAACCCAGATTGACTATTTTCTTATTAGAAAATTAAACCGTTTAGATTGCAAAGATTGTAAAGTTATTCCGAGTGAAAATTTATGTACCCAACATCGATTATTAGTTTTGGACTTTAAGATAAAGGGGCATAAAATAAAAAATAAAGTAAAACGTTTTTCTAGGATTAGATGGGGGCATTTAAAGAATATTAACAAAAATATTTTTGGGAATAAGATTTTAGATCTTAAGATTTTGTCTGTGCATGAGGATGCTAATGTTATGTGGGAAAAAGTGGCTAGTGATATTAAGAATATTGCAAAAGATGTGCTTGGAGTATCTAAGGGAAAAGCTCCTAATAGTAAAAATAGTTGGTGGTGGAATCCAATTGTGCAAGAAAAGATTAAAAATAAGAAGATTTGTTATAAAAATTGGTTTAATTTTAAAAATTCTGATAATTGGGAATTATATAAAGTGGCTCGTAAGGATTCTAAGAAAGCAATATGCGATGCAAAGACATTAGCTTTTAGCGATTTATATAATAGATTAAATACTAAGGAGGGAGAAAGATATATGTATAAGTTAGCCAAACAAAGAGATAGGAGTAGTAAGGATTTAGTTCAAGTGAAGTGTATTAAGGATGAAGATCAAAAAATACTTTTCTTAGAAGATGATATTCAACAAAGGTGGATGAGATATTTTGCTAAACTTTTTAATGAAGAGTGTGAAAATAAGATTGACTATAGTGACCTTAGCACCCTAAATGAAAGTAAAGATTTCTGTTTTTATCGGCGTATTAGTAAAACTGAAGTTAGAGAGGCTTTAAATAGAATGAAGGGTGGAAAAGCTGTTGGACCTGATGATATTCCAATAGAGGTGTGGAAATGCTTAGGAGATGAAGGGATTTCTTGGCTTACTAAACTTTTTAATACTATTTTGAAGACTAAAAAGATGCCAGATGAGTGGAGAATGAGTGTATTAATTCCTATTTTTAAGAATAAAGGCGATGCACAGGATTGCACGAATTATAGAGGTATTAAGTTAATGTGTCATACTTTAAAACTATGGGAGCGAGTTATGGAGCATAGGTTGCAACGTGATACTAATGTTTCTCAAAATCAATTTGGATTCATGCCGGGTAGGTCGACTATGGAAGCCATACATTTATTCAGAGGTTTGATGGAAAAATATAGAGGAAATAAGGAGGATCTACATATGATATTTATTGATTTAGAAAAAGCATATGATAAAGTTCCAAGAGAAGTGCTATGGAGAGTTCTTGAAAAGAAAGGAGTCAATAATGCTTATATTCAAATCATTAAAGATATGTATGCAGGAGCTATTACTTGTGTTCAAACACAAGGTGGATTGACCAAGTATTTCCCTATTTCGGTTGGGTTACATCAAGGATCAGCCTTAAGCCCATATCTATTTGCTTTAGTCATGGATGTTCTCACTAGACATTTGCAAGATGATGTACCTTGGTGTATGCTTTTTGCTGATGATATTCTTCTTGTTGATAAGACTAGAGAGGGAGTTGAAGGTAAACTTGAATTATGGAGGTCAACCTTAGAGTCTAAAGGTTTTCGCTTGAGTAGATCTAAAACGGAATATATGGAGTGTAATTTTAGCAGTAATAGTCCTAGTGAGGGGATTGTGACTTTGGGCGATCAAGTCATTAATAAGAGTACACGTTTTAGGTATCTTGGATCTATTGTTCAGAGTGATGGTGAAATAGATGGGGATATTATCAGCAGAATTCAAGTTGGATGGTTGAAGTGGCGGAATGCATCGGGCTTGTTATGTGATAGAAATGTACCCCTCAAACTTAAGGGAAAATTCTATAAGATGGTAGTGAGGCCTGCAATGCTTTATGGTGCCGAATGTTGGCCATTAAAAGAGAAGCATAATACTAAGTTAAGTGTGGCAGAGATGAGGATGCTTAGATGGATGAGTGGCTTTACCCTTAGAGATAGGATACGAAATGAGCATATACATGAAAAGGTTGGAGTAGCTCCAGTAGAAGATAAGATTAGAGAGAGTCGCCTTAGATGGTTTGGTCACATAAAAAGGCGGCCTTCCGACGACCCAGTTAAGAGAGTAGAGGTATTAGATTTGACTTGTGTTAAGAAAGGTAGGAGTAGACCTAAAAAGACTTGGTTAGAAAATATTAGGAATGACCTTTCTTTATTAGATTTAAACGAGAATTTGGCTTTTAATAGGACACAATGGAGAAAAAGGATTCATGTAGTGGTTATCCCCACGTAGTGGGATAAAGGCTTGATGTTGTTGTTGTTGTTGTATGGAGAACCAAGCAAGTAGGTGTGGGACGAGCATACAACACAGAGAGAAGTAACTCCTTGCGATGTTATGAGCAAAGTCGACTTCAGTTTCAATCAGTTCAATAGAGTTGAAGACAGAGGAGAGGGAGAAGAGGGTCTGCATATAGTTTGTGGATTGAATTGACAAAGAAGAGAAGTTGGTGTATTTAAATCAACAGAGAAGAGGGGTTTGGTTGCTTCAATCGACGGAGTAGAGAAGTTCGTCGCTTCAATCAACAGAGAATAGAGATTTGTGCTCTTTGATCGACAAAAAAGAAGAGTTCAATCGTCGATTATATTTTCCTGTATATTTTGTTCAATGGTTGGTGTAGGACATAAACGAATGAGAAGAATAAGAGTTATTTGAGTATGCAATCAAATCAGAGGGGATTGCAGTTTAACTTAGATGAAGGGGTTCATTCAATTTGGCATTTCTATGCGTTCCTCTTTGATAGGAAAGAAAGAGCCATGCCACTTTTTCAAGTCTCAGAGAAGAAAAAGAGTTAGTGTTCAACTATTAATTGATTTTGATTTGGGTGCAAGAATCGGAAATCAGAAAAGAAGAATAGATCATTTCATTAGTTGCTGAAGTTGAAATAAAAAAAGAACAAAAACTGATTTGGTAGAGTCAGAGGACAAAGAGAAAGTTTCCTATTTATAGTTAAAAAATATGTTTAAAATTTTAGTTTGATTTAATAAATTTGATAATTCTACTTGACAAGAAAGAGGATGGATCGGACTCTGAGATCTCATTCGACAAAGAGGAAGAACAAGGTGATAAGGTTTTATTTAAACATCATTTCAATCCTTTTTCATAGAATATAATATAAATTGCAATTAAATATATGATTTAATATTTAGTTCACCTTCAGCATTTTTTTTTATGACGTTCAATGTGTCCGACATTATCTTTTATGACCTTTCATGCATTGAACGGTGTCTTTGATAACATTTCAACATTGTCTTTGATAACATTTATGCTTTCGAAGTTTCCCCTAACAAAATTTGCCATCTCCAACGTAGTTTTGATGTTTTTTGATGTCATTAATATTGTCATGAATAGTGAAAGAACTGATTTATATGCATATTATTCCAATTTATAGATATAGCATAGAAATATAATTAAACATTGAGTATGATGATGTAAATTGAACCCATTAAATTAAATATTATAGATAAAACTTTTATTAAGTAAATGGCTAAAAAAAAGGTTTTGTATATAGACAAAAAATAAATAAAATTAAAAAAAAAATTTAATTAAAATACATATGAATTATTTTATATATGTGCAAACTTATAATGGATAATTAGTGGCTATTTTAAAATTTTCTGGATGCTATTTTATTTGATTGTTTTAGTTATTGTTGAAGGAATTATATCACTATCCCATCGACATTCTTGACATAAGTACTCAGGCAGAGTCGTGACAATAATCCCCTCACAAACTCATCAATGAAATCACCTACCACTCTAATTTGGGTTGCTTTTGTAATAACCTGTTCTCTTTCCTTTGGGAAAAACCAGTTCAACCTAAGCTTTCTCAACACATTTCAAACACCGCCACCTAACACAATTTGGCAATCCCTAATGATGGCCTTAAGTGGGGAGACCAAGCGAGAGAGCAAATAGCTGTGAGAGAGAGAACGGGGAGAGCTAGTGATTTAATGTTAGAACATTAAATCAAGAAGGTGATCACGTCGACCTCCTATGGCACACGTCATACTTGATGACATCGCTTTTTGCATGTTTTAACATCGAGCATGGCCATGTACCTTCGATTAAGTGGGAATTTGAGCATGAACGTGCTCGATCATATTCAATTGACTCGATTGGGCCCTATCGAACCTAATATGAGTAGAGCTGAAGCCAATTCGAGTTTAATTTCATCAAATTGACACAATCGAACTAAATTAACCCAAATCGACTCAATTAACTCAAATCAGGTTCGATTTGAACACAATTGATTCGATTGATCCCAAACTAAATTAGATTGCATCAATTCGTGCCCCATTTGGTCAAATTGACTCGATCGGATCAAATTGAACCCAAATTGAATCGAATCGATTCCGATTCGGGCTAAATTTCAACCCATTTGGTTCAATCTAACTTCAATTAAAATCTAAACCACTTTTTAACTGATTTGAATACCTTCCTAAATCAATAAATCAAATCAATGGCTGCAATATCCTAGAACATGCGTTATCTGTGCGATTCAAACTATACATGCGGCTCAGACAGAAGAAGAAAGGGATGGAACCTATGGCTTTGTTTACAGAGGAATAAGAGCGCTTCCATTAATTCTCCAATTACATAGGAGAGGTCGATCGCTCACCTTTTTTGCTTTTCATACCTTAAAACGGCACAGAGTGGCACACCCCCCTATGCTCATAGGAAGACCCGACCAAAACCCCTCTTCCGCCTCTCTGGTTCAAACAAGGCAAGCCACACAGAGACCCCCCCCCCCCCTCTCCCCCCCCCCCCCGCTAATCGGCTCAAGCTCTCAGACCGAAACCCTCCTTGCCAACTCATCTCCCTCTTTTGCATCTCCCTACTCAAAGCCTCCACCCCCGATTTCAGATCTTCCATTGTCAACCCCGACTTAAATTTTGACCCCTGTCCTGCTGCCATCGGCTTCGTAGCCGACCCATCCAGCCCTGGTGTCGACCCCCTCTCTTATCGCCTATAGCTCACACTGACCTCGTACCTTGTCATCTTCGCAATCTAAGTGGTTGTCCCGACTGTCACGACCCGACCCAGCTAACCTGAATTGACGGGGTGGGAACAGAAAGTCATACGGTAACACATAAAACTTCATTCATAATCAAACATGTACAAATGTTCATCCAACTTCAATTAAAAAAAGAGCAACTAAACATTAAATTTGAAATTTTCAACAATATCAGAAATAACAATCTAAAAACATAACAATAGCTTAAAAAGTCCCCAATACATAAATTTTCACATAGACTAACACCTAGGCATAAAAAAACATAAAAACCTGTCATCCTGTGATTCTCTAGGATGGTAGGTAATCGATCTTTCGGCCATCACTCTCTAGCAGTCTCTCCTGAAAAACATTCACATAAGTAGAGGTGAGTCAATGCTCAGCAGGTAACAGGTATTTAGCATAAATTCATAAACAATAAAAAAAGATCATTAAACATGAAATCTTTCATTCATTATTTGATCACATGCCCTAGAAAGTTCACTCTTCAGCCAAAATTCGCACTTGGAGAACTTAGCATATAATTCATTTCCTCTTAATGCCTGTAACACATCTCTTAAATGGTTTGCATGCATTTCTTTATCTGGAGAGTAAACCATAATATTATCTACGAATACTAAAAATGGCTTAAAGATTCTATTCATGAAGTCCATAAACACAGCAGAGGCATTTGTAAGACCAAAAGGCATCACCACAAATTCATAATACTCATATCTAGCACTGAAGGCTGTCTTTGTTATATATTCTTCTCGAATCTTGAGTTGATGATACCCTGATCTCAAATCAATTTTTGAAAATACTGAAGTCCCTTCCAACTGATCAAACAAATCATCTATCCATGAAAGATGACATTTATTATTCATTGTCAGCTATTCAATTATCTATAATCTATACAGAGCATTAAGCTTCCATCTTTCTTCTTCACGAATAATATAGGAGCACCCTAAGGGGGGGGGGTACTAGGCCTAATGTATTTCTTATCCAACAACTTTTGCAATTGATCCTTCAACTCCCTCAGTCCTTTTATTGTCATTCTGCAAGGCGTTTTAGGAAAAGGTTCAGCTCCTGTCACCAATTCAATAGAGAAATCTATTTCCCTACTTGGAGGTAAGCTATGTAAGTCATCTACAAACACTTCTAGATATTCTTGTATAATTGAAATATCCTTCAGCTCCTTTTTTGTCTTCTTCTCCTCCTTAACATTGTCAAAAAGCCTTCATATCCTTTCCTCAATAAATGATAAGCCTTTAAGGATAAAATCATAATAGTATTTATTTCTCTATCTCCTTGAAATTTAAATTCTTTTATTATTGGCATTTAAAATCTTACCTCCTTGTTACAATTTATAATCAGGAAATGATAAAATAATCAATTCATGCCTAAGATTGTATCAAATTCAGACAATGGAAAAATAATCAAATCTGCTTCTAAGTTCTTGTCACCTATCCTCAAATCCACATGACATCTCCTATTGGTTTCCATTTGATTTCTATTTGGCATTAAAACTAACAATGGTTTCAACATGAGTGTAGAAAACAAACTTGCAAATCTAATAAATTCTTCTGAAATAAAAGAGTGTGATGCTTTATTATCAAATAGAACTTTAACAGGCGTATTACACATTAAGATTGTCCTTAATCACATAAAAGACAACGTTCATTTTTCACTCATAAAATATATAAAAAAATTTCATTGACAATTAATTAAATCACATACTTGTAACAACATCAGGAGACCCCTTAACTTATTGTTGGGATAATCCATATACTCAATGCTGAACATTCTGATGAGTCTGACCCTAAGATGGAACAGATGTTGTAGACTCCATGATTCTTAGTCTACCAGCTGTCCTCTAAGTAGTATTTCCTGACCTGACCTCTGTAGCAGATTTCTGTCCCAGAAGAGGGCAAGACTTTGTCATATGCCCTGGCTGATGACACCAGTAGCAAGTGTTAGTGTCAAAGAGGCACTCTCCCTTATGCGTCCTTTCACACTTATTGCATACTATAGCAGCAGAAACACTACTGTCAGAATTGCTGGGTCTGGATTTCTTCCAAGTAGATACTTTAGATTTAGAAGACTGAGCAAATTGAGTAGTCTTTGGCCTACCCTCAATCATTCTTTTTTAGAAGTCCCTCCTCTTAGTCGCCTGTAAGTCCATTTCAATCCTTCTAGTTCTTTCCACCAAAATGGAATAGTCTTCAATCCTAAAAGGTATTAGAGACTGCCTTGTAATATCCTTCAATCCAGACAGAAAGCGATGGCACTTCTCTTCAGCATTTGGTATCAGGTAAGGGGCATATCTTGACAGCATAATAAATTATGTTTCATACTGCAAAATGGAACGATCCACCTGAACCAGCTTGTTAAAGTTGTCTTGTATTTATCTCCTAGCTGACATGGGTACAAACCAATCTCTGAATACCTTTACAAATTCTCCTCATAAGACTTGACTGCTAGATCGCCCTCCAAATATCTTTTGTAGCTGACTTCACCACCATCTTTCTGCCTCACTGTAAAAAACATAAGCAACAAGAGTAATTTTCATATCCTCATGACAAGACATACCCTCCAAAATCTTTTCTATCCTCATCAGCCAATTTTCTTCCTCTAAGGGTCCACCACTTGAAAACAAAGGAGGCTTTATATCTTGAATAAACTTTAAATTTTTATCCATGAGAATACTCCCACTATTACTAACCTGAGTCTGGGAATTCTTGATCATTTAAGTCATCGCTGTCATTATCTGACCAAATGACTCAATTATGGTGTAAAAATTGAGTGAACTTTAAGTCATCATTTAAGTCATCGCTGTCATTATCTTGAATAAACTTTAAATTTTTATACATCGCACGCATATCGATGCACCGCGACGAACTTAAGTGAAATTTTGATGTCGTCGGAATTTGACGAAATAAGTTTTATTAAATTCGTCACAAAATTTCGATCGAAATGGTATAAAGAACTTATATCCAATTTCGCACAGTTTTGAAGTTAAAATTCGCCGAAGATCGTTTAAGTAAATTTTGGCTAGATCTTCCATTTTTACTCCTAAGATCTCTTAAGGGAAATGAGTATGGCAAGGGCACATGCGTAAATTGGCATTACATTTTCTCTAAAAGCCCTCATAAGCCTTAAGGGACCGAATTATTCGGTCCCTTGGTGATTTTCGTTCGGCCGAGCAGAGAGGGCGACGGGAGAGAGGAGGTGACGGGAGACTTCTCTTGGCCAGCGGTCGGCGAATTTTCCGGCGAGCTTCTTTAGGAAAAACGTAAGGGAAGGCTTGAGGAAGAAAAAAGGTAAGTTTTAAACTTGAGAATATGTATTTTTCTTAAGTTTTTATTGAAGTAAGAAATTTTAGGGTTTGATTTTCTTAGGGATTTCTTTAGAAAACCTTTAGGATTTGTTTGGATTAATTGTTTTATAACCTATATGTTAGGGTTTCTTAAGAAAAAAAATTAAACCCAAAATTTAGGGTTTCTCTTTTTATATTTTATTTTGTAGGGATTGTTAGAAGAATGTGAGGGAAGGGTTTTGGATTAAGAAATGCAAAGATTTCTTAAAGAATTTTGATTTTAAAAATTAAGGAAAGCTTAAGGTTTTTCCTAACTTAGGGATTCTAGGGTTGCATGTTCACTAAAGCAATTCCAAATGATTTAGAGATGTCTCTAAATAAAAGAAATTGCAATTTTAAAAAAAAAAAATAATTTTCTTATTTATTATATGATTTAATTCCAAAAATAATAATGTCTTAATTATATGTATAGGATAGGGGAGTAAATTAGAAGCAATTAGAATGAAATGAATGAGATTTTAGATCCCCATAATTTAGGTTATATTTAAATCCAAAAATGTTATATTAAAATTCCATTTTTTTTATTAAAGAAAATGAATGTTTAGATTGTGGTTTGTGAAGAATTAATAAATTGTGATAATAAGCATGCTTTAGGTGTAAGGATAGTGGGTTATGTATTAACTAAAAGAATGGCCTAAGAGGATTAAAGAGGATAATTAATTATGATCATTAACTAAGAGAATGTATAGGATGTAACTAAGAGAAGTATAGGGTGTAGGTATGGTGGAATATGGATTTTTAGATTTGTATAAAAACAAAGAGAAGAGGTTATTGGTTTTTTTTTTGTAACTTTTGCTTTAGGTATTGAACCTTAGAAGAAGACGATTAATAGAAAATTGTGCGAAGAGAAGTTGAGCGAAGAAACCTCAAGGTAAGTGACCCTACATTCTAGAGAACATGTTCATTTTTCTTATGTATATAATTCCTTATATCATTGTTATATTCAAGTTAGCATACAAGATAGAAATTTTATGTTCATATGCCTATATGCCATGTTCACATGTTCATTTAGTATTCAATGGTTTAAATCATATGTTATTTGGATAAAACTCTTTAGCATTTCATATTAAATCATGTGCATTATTTTATCTTCATGCTTAAATCAAAATACAGCATATATATAATTCATATTATTTTTATTGAGAAATATGAAATGCATAGCTTGTGATTATTGATGGCGATGTACCAATATGTGGCTCTTGGAGCAAATACGGCCTTTGAAGCAATATGGAAAGAAAAGAAAATGATATGGCCATTAAATGTGTACCTGATCAATACAATTCGGTACTCCAGTACGGATGTATATGATATGAATAAAAGAATAAGCATATGATTGGATAGATCTCACGTCAAACATATAGTAAACATAGTACATGGCTTAAGACATACACTAGCACATGTTCTCAACCTACATATTGTTTTCTTTTCTATGCGCATGAACTTTAGATGTAGTTGTCATTTGCTAAGCGTAACTCACTCCCTAGCTTTGAGAAATTTTCAGGAGAACCTTCTCAAAAGTGATGGCGGATCACGAAAGGTTTACTTACAGTCGTCGTACCCCGAGTGACAGGTTCTTTTATTGTTTTTTTACTAGTTGTAATTCCTTACATTTGGATGTCTTATCATAGCATGTTTAGTTAGAAGTTCGTCATCTTGTATATATTGTGAACACTTTTTGGAATAAAAATAAACATGTTTAGAGGCCCCTTCTTAGTTCTTGAGGTCTTTTTAGAAAAATTATGTTACATGAAAGATGATTAGTGACTGATCTGAACATCCGATTTCATTTCTGCCTTGTATATACGAGCTAACCGGGCCGGGTCGAGACATATGGTGTTGTTGATATCTCTTTGAGGATCTGCAACTGTAGGTAGCACCCTCCCTGCTTCACCTACATTGTCATTAGTGGAAGCAGGCTCAGGGTTCATAACTGGCTGCTTCATCCCTTCTTCATTCTCAATGCCATCAGTGGCATTATACTCATGATCCATATCCTTGAGACGAAACATAATATTGTAAGTCAAAATTTCATAAATTTCATACAACACACGTCTTATACATTATATGACTCATACAATTATTCTAAAAGCTCTTTTATATTGATTAGTATTCTTAAACATTTGGCTATAATAACACTCTTAACACGACCTAGTCCGGCTAACCCGAATTGATGAGACAGGAACAAAAAATCGTATGTTAACACATAATTTCATTCATAATCAAACATATACAAATGTTCATCCAACTTCAATTATAAAAAGAGCCACCAAACATCAAACTTAAAAGTTTCAACAACATCAAAAATAACAATCTAAAAACATAACAATACCTCAAAAAATCCCCAATACATAAACTTTCACATAGACTAACACTAGACACATAAACATTCATAAAAACCTGTCATCCTGTGATCCTCTACAATGGTAGGTAATCGGTCTTTCAGCCATCACCCTCTAGCAGTCTCTTTTATAAAACATTCCCACAAGCAGAGGTGAGTTAACGCTCAGCAGGTAACAGGTATTTAGCATAAATTCATGAATAATAAAAAAAGAACATTAAACATGAATTTTTTTATTCATACATGACATTTAATATCTATATATATATATATATAATATAACTTTTTATTTTAACTTTTCTTAATTTTTTTTCATCTTCATAAGTTTTTTCCTTTCTTCATAACCTTTTTTTTTTTTTAAGTGCATAAATGCATAAAATGCTTAATCATATAATTATACACTCGTCCCGGAAGTACCAGTATTTTGTACTGATTAGGCACACAGTCAATTTTTTGCTAACTATTTCCATTACTTCGAAGAGTCCTTTACCAATTTGCCCCGAGGAGCCCTTTACCATTTTTTCCCCGAAGAGTCCTTTACCAGCCAGTTGGTACTATAGATCATCATGCACATTCAATCATAATATTTATCATAGGGATTAATTCATTCAGAAATTCATATATATTTCAATTGTTCTCATGTTTACCTAGATTTCAGTTAAATGACATGTCATTTCACTTAACCTTATCTAACACTTAATGTAATAATAAGTACAAGTATAAAAATTAATATTTCATGAATAATAAAATGCATATAATTCTAATATGAGTTATTGCCATTTATGTCAGTTTTTTTCAGAATTAAATGTGGGTAAGGAATCAAAAAGAAGAAATTTGAAGTTGAACTTTATGTTATAGAATATTTTTCGTAATTTTTATATTTCATGTTATTTTGCTCATTTATTATTTTGATTTTAATTTCTATTTCACGCAATTTACCATTTGTTACTTTATATCTTGTGCAATTTTTTATTTCATATGTATTACTTCATCGTTCAAAAAAAAGTTAATATGTCATTCTTTAACATATTATTTGGGTATGATATAAAAATTTTACTTTTAATATTTATTCCACTTTATCCAATTTTTGGATTTTGACGCTTACACCTCAAAACACGTCAAGGCTTACGCATTGTCTCACAAAAAAAAACACCTCAATACTCAATTGCATAATTTTAAACCTTAGCCATAGTTGTTTATTTATTAATGTTAATATCCTTTTTATCTAGTGATATTCTTTAACATGTTGAATGTGTATGGAAACAACTATTATTCAATACTTTCAGTCATTTGGGATTATAGTTTATGGTTGATGCCTTGAAGGGTAACGAGTACAATGCATGCTAATTTGGGTTCTTTAAAATGCTTTTGGCCCTTTGGAATTTGGACTTCGTTTGTTCACTTCTCTTGGCTTAGCCAGTTGGCTGCTTGGGCATCTCAAAAGATTGGTTGTATGTATAGAGAACAGGGAGCAAATGCAATATCATTTAGCTTAAAAACTTCTATTTATATATCAAGTCAAGTTGTTAAAAACACAAATCTATCTTTTTGTTTTTGAAGTTGTTAATGATAAAGAAATTGAAGCTATTACTGATAACATCTTGAGCTTTGTTACTTGGTTGTTGAAGTGGATTTTGTTGTATGTTGTGGCTGCCCGCTGTTGTATTACAGAGAGGCATAATATGTTATGGACAAGTGGTGTTCTCGCACACCTGTTTACTAGCATAGTTTTCAATTGCCTATTTGTCTGCATTTCCTAGATTTTGTTGACTTTGATTCTCTGTTGCGACTATTGTTGGGTTTCTTGCACTAGTTCAATTTGTGTGGTACTTGTTGACATATTCAATTGTTGTATAGTTTTTCTTACAATGATTTCACTAAATAAATTGTTGTTTGTGATTATGGACATGTAGTTGTCGTTTCTATTGTTTGTTCATAGTTCTGGTAGTTGAATTCTGTTTTCTTTCATATTTTCCATCCCTACTGTTGTTTATTGTTAGATGTGGTTACTAAATTCTACTTTTTAGTATAGCTTGTGGTACAGTTTTCTATTGTTGGTGCAATTTCTCCTGTTCAATTCTGTGATATGTCGGTTCAACCTCAGTAGGCCTAGGTGGGGCCTACACTTGTATACAGGAGGCGGGTCAAACCGCCTCCTTCTTACACCGCCTAAGAGAGGGGGGCCCACACCCAAATTTGTTTGGATTTAATTAATTAAAAATATTTGATATCTTTTGAATTAATTAAATAATATCTTATATAAGGAAAGTGAATTTAATTAATTAAAAAAATTTGATATACTTTGAATTAATTAAATACTATCTTATATTAGGAAAGTGAATTTAATTAATTAAAAAGATTTGATATCTTTTGAATTAATTAAATACTATCTTATATTAGGAAGTTTTTAGGAGGTGGAGAGGGCTATTTAAAGGGCATGAAGGGGTTAGGGCAAGGCATGTTTTGATTATTGTCTTCTTGTAGTCTCTTTGGCGTTTTCGGCTCTAGACTCTCGTCTAAAGATTTAGGAGAGACGATCCTCCTCTCGAATAGAGGATCAATTGTATCTTTTCTTCTAGCTTACTTTGCTTTGAGTATTTAATCAAGTTCTATTATTTTCTTGGTTGTTTTATCTCCGATCTTAGGTATTCTCGCTGTTTTTACCAATTTCATATTAGGGTTGCTTGCGAACACAAGTAGATCCGATAGGATTACTTGCGAACTCAAGTACTTACTATCAAATTGGTATCAAAGCAAGTCGTGGGACAGGTGGAGGGCTTATTCCGACAAATTTCAATGGTGAATATTTGCCCGGAAGAAAGGTGGATTGCTATTTTTGGAGTTTCAAATCTAGAATTTGAGATTTTACAAACTCTGGATTGCGATGGAGGCCAAAAAGATGGATGCTCTGGAAGAAAGGCTTGAAGGGAAGATTAATCAAATCAAAACGACGAAGGGATTTCCTCAATGGAACAACAAGTCGCCGATCTCCGAGACATGATGAAGAAGATGTTAGAGATTCAAAACAAAACAGAGGCGTCCGTGGCAAGAGGAGAAGGAAAAAGTATGAATTCGGAAATTCATAGGGAGAAAGATGAGGTGGAAATCATGGAAAGAGAAAGAAGAAGACCCCATCTGGAGCCTGTCCAGAGGGAAGAAAGAGGGGGTGTATATGGGGAATGCCAGGAAGGATATCATGGTCGCCGAGGTGCGGATTTTGAAGAGAGGAGGGGTTTCGAAGGAGGTTTGGGCTATGACAGAGCAAGGGAATACCAAAAAATATGGGGTGCACCTAGCACTTGTGAGTGGGGAAACAATGGATGATTCCGGGGCAATGGGGGCGACCAGAAGGTGAGGATGTTGAAGATGCCTATATTTGAAGGAGAAGATGCATATGGGTAGATTTACAAGGTGGAGCGATAGTTTGCCGTCAATGGACTAATAGAAGAGAAGCTGACTGCAGCCGGATTGTGCTTGGAAGGAAAAACCCTGTCATGATATCAGTGGAGAGATCAGAGGAGGCCTATCAGGAATTGGAGGGAATTCAAAGATTGCATAATAGAATGCTTCCAAACCGACCGGGGAGGAGATTTCTATGAGCAGTTCTTTGCTCTGACATAGGAGGGATCGGTAACAGACTATCGGGAGCAGTTTGAGCACCTAGCTAGCAGGGTGGAGCGACTCTCAGATACAGTATTAGAGGAAAATTTCATGAAAGGGTTGAAGGCGGAGATCCGAGCAACAGTGAAGGTTTTGATGCCCCGTAACTTGAGGGAGGCCATGAAGTTGGCCCAACTGGTGGAAAATCAGAGGAATTTAGAGAGGGGAACCAAGAGTAGCAACAACGGGGTCACTTACAGGATGACGACCACTCATCTAGCACCTAAAGGTCCTGCAACAGGAGGGAGTCGAGAGGCCACCAAGGAGAATACAGAAGGAGGAAGCGGGGGAAATTTCAAACGACTGACGGAGAAAGAGAAGCAGGAGAAGAGGGCTAAGGGGTTGTGCTTCAGGTGCGATGAAAAGTACATGCCAGGGCATCGGTGCAAGGACCGAATTCTTCAGGTTCTCACCGTCTGTGATGACAAGGAAACTGAGGGAGGAAAGGAGGAAACAGAGGAGGAGATGGAGGAGAAGATACACTTGGATCTGACTAAGATTTCCTTGACCTCAGTGGTAGGATTCACTACGAATCACACCATAAAGGTGAAGAGAGAGATAGAGGACTGGGAGGTTGTGGTGCTGATTGATAGTGGGGCTACTCACAATTTCCAACCATTAAAAAAGCGGACGAGGCAGCCGCATTGAGTCGCGCCTCAAGTCGAGGCGGAAGTCATGCGTATCGGGGCTTACGCCTCAAACCATATAGCGAAGCCTACGATTTTTTCGCATGAGACGTACGCATCATAGCGTAACGCCTCGAGGCAGTACGAGGCACCGCTTCAAAATTTTTTCTTCAGTATATATGTAAATACGATGCAGCCGATTCGTGTTCGCGTATTCATGTATAGGATTAGGGCTTCCTGTGAGAATTGAAAGGCGAACTGGAGGCGAAGTCGTGAGGGAAAGAGACGAAGCTGTGAGGGAAGGAGACAAAGCTGTGAGGGAAGGAGACGAAGCCGTGAGTGCAGAAGATGAAGTCGGAAGGAGACGACGCAGGAAATAAAGCCGAAAGCAATAACAGTTTCGAAAGCAAGAAACGAAGCCGAAGTTGTGAGTGCAGGAAACGTTCAGGCCTCGATTAGGTCGGAAGAGCAGGTGAGCGTGTTGTGGGCCTTGACTTTGACATGCAATAACGAAAGCTTGAATAGCTCCTGATTCGGCTTTCTTTCATTTGTCCGCTCAGTATATGCTCGGTACTGCTAGGTATCGCTAGGTACCGCTCGGTACCGAGCAAGTATATGCTCGATATTGAGCGGTAAATGCTCAGTACCACTAGGTACTTGCTCAGTACCGAGCGAGTACCGCTCGGTACCGAGCAAGTATATGCTCGGTATTGAGCGATACATGCTCGGTACCACTAGGTACATGCTCGGTACCGAGCCAGTATCGCTCGGTACCAAGCAAGTATATGCTCGGTATTGAGCGGTACATGCTCGGTATCACTAGGTACATGCTCGGTACCAAGCCAGTATCGCTCGGTACCGAGCAGTATATGCTCGGTACCAACCGGTACATGCTTAGTACAGTTAGGTACATACTCGGTACCGCTCGGTATATTTCCATACAAATAATTTACGAACTTTAAAAACAAGCAGAATTTCAAAATTACTCTTACAATAAAATTTTATTCTGGGGGCATCGCCCCCTTGAACCCCCGACAAACCGATATATTGTTGTATTCATGTTGTCCTATTATTGATTTTTTATATTGATTATTTAATATTTCTATAATTAGCATGGCTAGTGGCACAAGAAGGAAAGATCCTGTATGAAAATATGGAACTCAAGTTGAAGTGTTAGGCGAAGGTGCAAAGAAGGGATATGTTTACATGAAATGTAATTTCTGTGAGACGCATAACTGGTGGCGTCAAGAGGTTGAAGGATCATCTAACCTACACTCATGTCAATGTGGGACCATGTGCAAAAGTACCTGATCAGGTGAAAAAGGAATGTACAGATTATTTAAAGAAATTTGTCACCATAAAGGAGGTAACACAAAGAAATATGAAATAGATGATAGGAAACTCTGCTTACTATGAATCACAACATGAAGGTTCCAGTACTTGAAGCAATCTAGTTTCTTCTGACCGAGGCAGTCGGGTGTCCATGGATAGATTTATGCTAAATATTGATAACGAGGAAAACATAAATACTCAGGATACTCAGCCTCCTACAGCTACAAAAGAACACAGGAACAGAGTTTGTTTGGATATCGCCAGATTCATCTATGAAAATGGGATTCCATTTAATGTTGTTAGGAGTCCGTCATGGATCAATATGCTACGATCTGTTGGAAGCTATGGAAGTGGACTACAACTTTCAAGTATGTATGAGCTGAGGACTTGGATGCTGAATGAGGAGGTTAAGACAACTTCAAAAATGATGGATGATATTAAGAAGACTTGGATTGAGACAGGAGTGACAATAATGTCAGATGATTGGTCAGATATTCGACATAGAAGTATTATTAATTTCTTGGTCAATAATCCATATGGAACAGTTTTTCTCAAATCAGTAGATGATTCAAGCTTTGCAAAGAATGCACAATTATTGTTTGAAATGTTGGATAAAGTTATAGAGGAAGTGGGAGATGCCTTAGTAATACATGTTGTTACTGATAATACACGTGCATATAAAGCTGCAGGGAGAATGTTAATAGAGAAGATGCCTCACATTTACTGGACTCCTTGTGCTGCACATTGTTATGACTTGTTGCTTGAGAGGTTGAGACAGTTGCCTCAACATAAATCAGTCATATTGAAGGCCAAATTCATTAGTAAGTTTATATACAATCATTCTTGGGTACTCAGCTTGATGAGAAAATTCACTAACAAGGAAATTATAAGACCTGCTGTTACAAGATTTACTACTGCATATTTAACATTGTAGAAATTCAAGGAGTTAAGACAACATTTGGAAGCAATATTTGCTTCCAAAGAGTGGGATAAAAATTCATAGGCCAAAAAACAAGAATGAAAATAAGTTAAAAATTTGTTATTAAAGATTATTCATTTTGACGTAGTACAAATTATGCTTTGAAAACAACATGACCATTAGTAAAGGTACTTAGAATGATTGATGGTGAGAGGACCCCGGCTATGGGATTTATTTATGAAGCAATGAATAGGGCTAAAGAAGACATTGCAAAAGAATTGGGAGGTCAAGAAAGTGCCTACAAAAAAATATGAGATATTATATATTAAAAGTGGGATCGACAATTACACCAACACTTACATGCTGCTGCGTACTATTTAAACCCCCAATTTCATTATGATAAGAATTTTCATGTTAACAAAGAGGTGAAAACTGGTTTGTATGCATGTATGAATAGACTCATTTCTAAAGAAGACTACCTCAAAGTGAATGATCAACTTAAAAATTTTCATTTGATGAAGAAAATGTTTGGATTTAGAGCAGCAAAAGCATGTTACAAAACACAATCTCCTGATATATTTATAGTTTGTGTATTTATAATTTTAATGTTAATATTTATGTTCAAGTCTTCTACTTCAATCAATATTCATAAAATACTATATTTGTCTTCATATAGAACGTTGGTGAGCTCAGTTTGGAGATGATGTTCCCGAATTGAAAGCTTTTGCAGTTAAAGTTATTAGCCTAACGTGTTCAGCTTTTGCATGCGAGCGTAATTGGAGCATCTTCAATCAAATTCATACAAAGAGAAGAAATCGATTGACGGCAGATCGAATGAACAAACTAGTTTATGTTATGCTTAACAAAAAAGTGAAAGATATACATCTCAAATTGCAAAATCAAGAAAATATTGAGAATGAAATTGACCATTTGCTTGTTGATAAGTTACAATCTGATAATGAATGGGTTACTCCTAAGAATGCTGATGTTTTTTAAGTTGAAACAGAAGGAGAAACTCATGTCAATGAAGAAGACAATGAAGCAATTACCCAAGTATATAAAGAAATAAATAAAGTGAGATTGGAGCTTCAAAAAAATTCAAATGTATTCATAAATATAATGAATTATTTTTTATGTTAGTATTGTTTCATTTTAGAGCTAATGAAATATGAACTGATATAAGAGATAAAGGAAAAAAATTTATATATGAAGAAGAGTTTGAGGATGACTTTGACATTAATTATGAAGATTATTCTAAAGACAATCAAAGTGATGATGAGCCTACTTTGGGTATTGATTCTAAGGTGATGTTTTATTTTTAAGTGAGTTTATTTTAAATCTTGTATTCTAGTAATATTATCTTGAAACAAATCTTCAAATTCATAATTGACATAATATTTTCTTATTTTTTATCATTATTTATAATTTTAAATGAATTTATTTTAATCGTTTTGAGACTTACGCCTCAATCCGCCTCGAGGCGAGGCGAAACACCTCGATTCCCAATTTCGCCTTTTAAAACCTTGACAATTTCATTTTCACCCAGGTCGTCAACCAACTGAGAATGAGATTGGTGGACACTAGCTGTTACGAAGAAATAATGGGTACGGAAAAGGTGGAGAAAGGCCAGGGGATTTTCAAAAGAGTGCGACTGACAATCCATGGGATACAGGTGAGGGAAGACTTTCTTCCACTAGAGCTTGGGAGCACAGATGACATCCTGGGGATGAAATTGCTGCAAACTTTGGGAGACACCAAAGTGAATTGGGGAGAGCTCACGATGGAGTTGAAGGTGGAAGGAAGGTAGTGAATAAGGGAGATGCGTGGCTTTCCAAATCCATGGTTTCTCTTAAAACAATGGTGAGGGAAATCCAGTTGGTAGGCGGAGAGGGTATTTGGTGGAGTTGCATAGTTTGGAGGGAGCGAGATTGGAAGAGGGAGGAGACATACCCCTCTCCATTCAGTCATTGATTCAGCAGTTCCAAGAAGTGTTTCAGCCACCTCAAGGATTGCCACTGTAGAAGGAGCATAAGCATGCCATAGTGTTGAAGGAGGGAGTGGCACCCATCACTGTCCGGCCTTATCGTTACCCTCAGTTCCAAAAGGATGAAATAGAAAGGTTGATTAGAGAGATGCTGGAGGTAGAGATCATCAGACCCAGCATCAGTCCTTTTTCTAGCCCCATTCTATTAGTGAAAATGAAGGATGGCAGCTGGCGTTTCTGTGTGGACTACAGAGCGCTTAACAAGGAAATTAAACCTGACAAGTTTCCTATGCCACGCATTGACGAGCTGCTAGATGAATTGAGTGGGATCGTGATGTTCAACAAAATAGACTTGGAATCAGGTTACCATTAGATCCGAATGAAAGAGGATGTACCCAAGACGGCATTTAGAACTCATGAAGGACTTTATGAGTTCCTGATGATGCCCTTTGGCCTCATCAATGCTCCCACTACTTTACAGGCCCTTATGAATAAAATTTCCAAACCTTATCTCAGACGATTTGTACTAGTATTTTTTGACGGCATCTTGGTCTACATCAAGACAGAAGAGGAGCACTGGGAGCATTTAAAGAGGGTGTTAGAAGTACTGCAGGAGCACCTACTAAGGGCTAATTTGAAGAAATGTTGCTTTGCACAAGTCACTGTAGAGTACTTGAGCCATGTGGTATTAAAAGGAGTGGCAGCGGATTAGCCAAAATGGAAGCAATGCTAAAGTGGCCAGTACCGAAAAATCTAAAGGAGTTGAGATAGATTCCAAGGACTGATGGGTTACTACAGGAGGTTCGTTAAGGAGTACAGCTCTATAGCGTGGCCACTCACTGAACAGTTGAAGGACGGATTTCTATGGGGGGAAGCGGCCACATCAGCATTTGAGAGCTTGAAGAAGGCGATAACAATGGTGCCGGTCCTAGTCTTGCCAGATTTCACTAAGACCTTCATTGTGGAGACAAATGCTTTTGGGTACAGGTTGGGTGCAGTACTGATGCAGAGTCGAAGACCCATTGCCTATTTCAGCCAGGTATTAACTGCTAGAGTCCGGCTTAAATCAATTTACGAGAGAGAATTAATGGCCATCGTTTTGGCCATCTAGAAGTGGCAGCCCTACCTGCTTGTAAGGCATTTCATTATCAGGACTGATTAACAAAGCTTGAAATACCTGCTGGAACAGCGGATGGTGACGGAAGAGCATTAAAGGTGGTTATTCAAGTTGCTAGAATATGATTTTGAGATTCATTATAGACTAGGGGTAGAGAACAAGGCGGCAGACGCTTTGTCCAGATGTATGGGGGAGCTGCATACGGTGGCACTAACCGTTCCTTTGATGCTTGACTGGGAGGCAATCAAGAAAGAAAGTGCTAGAAATGAAGAATTGGAAAAGATTAGATCAGAATTGCTAAAAGATGAGGATAGCCATCCAGGATACTCATTAGAGGGAGACAGACTGTTGTACTAGGGAAGATTTGTGATGCCCCGTACCTCGATCCACATCCCAAATTTACTCCATGAATTTCATGGAAGCGCAGTTGGGGGTCATTCAGAAGTGCAGAAGACCTACAAGAGACTAGCGGTCGAGCTTTACTGGAAGGGAATGCATAGAGATGTAGAGGAGATAGTGGCAAGGTGTGAGATCTGTCAGAGGAATAAATATTTGGCTATGTCGCCAGGGGACTACTACAGCCATTGGCATTACCAGGATGAGTATGGGAGGAGATATCTATGAATTTCATAAATGGGCTGCCTTATTCAGAAGGCTTCACATTGATCTTAGTGGTGGTGGTGGATAGATTGAGCAAGTATGCTCATTTCAACCCCCTCTAAAATCCTTACGCCGCGGTGACAGTGGCTTCAACATTCATTACAGAAGTGGTCAGATTGCATGGGGTACCAGAAGCGATCGTGTCAAACAGAGATGGTGTTCCTCGGACATTTTTTGAGGGAGTTGTTCAGGTTACAGGGGATAGTTCGGAAGAGAAGCACCGCTTACCACACACAAACAAATGGCCAAACGGAGGTAGTCAATAGGAGCCTGGAGACATACTTGAGATGTTTTGTGTCAAAGACACCCAAGCTTTGGGGCAAGTGGCTATCTTGGGCAGAGTACTGATATAACACGTCTTTTCATTCTGCTTCATAGATGACCCCATTCAAAATGTTGTACGAACGGGATCCCCCACACTTAGTGCACTTTGGAAGTAGCAGTATCACAGTGTCATCATTAGAGGAGTACTTAGAAGAGAGGGACCGAGTACTAGAGTTGACTGAGAGCTCAACAAATTATGAAGAAACAAGCAGATGGACATAGGAAGGACATCTAATTTGAAGTAGGGGAGAGGGTGTTCTTGAAGCTCCAACTATATAGACAGAAGACAGTCGCCAACAGGAGGAACGAAAAGTTGGCTCCAAGGTATTTTGGGCCTTATGAAGTGTTGGAGAAGATTAGGGCAGTAGCACATCGACTGAAATTATCACCAGCAGCAACTATACATCTGATTTTTCATGTCTCGCAGTTGAGGAAGGTCATTAGTGACTACACAGCCAGTCCCGAGCTACCAGCAATACTTACTGAGGATTTAGAGGTGACTCTGGAACCTTTAGAGCTGGAAGGGGTTCGCCAAAACAAAGATGGAACTAAGGTGTTGATCAAATGGAAGAATCTCCCGGATTACAAGGCCACATGGGAGCCATATGAGAGGATAAAACAGTAGTTCCCTTGTTTTCACCTTGACGACAAGATGATTATTTGGGAGGGCGGTATTGATATGTCGGTTCAACTTCAGCTGGCTTAGGTGGGGCTGGCACTTGTATACAAGAGGCGGGTCAAACCGCCTCCTTCCTACACCTAAGGGAGGGGCCCATGCCGAATTTGTTAGGATTTAATTAATTAAAAAGATTTGATATATTTTGAATTAATTAAATAATATCTTATATTAAAAAATTGGATTTAATTAATTAAAAAGATTTGATATCTTTTCATTAATTAAATATTAAAAAATTTGATATCTTTTGAATTAATTAAATACTATCTTATATTAGGAAGTTTTTACGGAGGTGGAGAGGGCTATTTAAAAGACATAAAGGGGTTACGGCTAGGCATGCTTTGGTTATTGTCTTCTTATAGTCTCTTTGGTGTTTTGGGCTCTAGACTCTTATCTAGAGATTCGGGAGAGACGATCCTCCTCTCGAATAGAGGATCAATTATATCTTTTCTAACAAATCAGATAATTTTTCATCAATGTCCGCAGCACAAAGCACAGGGCAGAAGGGATCAAAATTTTAGGACTCATGCCAAAGCCATGGAAAGAGTACCCTGAATGACACCTACAAATGTTCCTAAAGTCTGGGGGCATTTTAAATATTTATTTTGGTCGACATCGCGCTGCATGCCGAGATCCCCAAATAAATATTTAAAATTTTGCCAAGATACAACCAGATGGCGAAAGAATGTCAAGCAGATACAAAAATGCTGAAAACCAAGGAAGTAGTAGTGCAAAAGAAGAGCTTAAGGTGACGATGCTATCCACAAGCATCAATCTATAGAGTGATGCTGTAGAGACCTTAGTACAAAGTACTCTATCATTACGTACCCCATGGATCTCTACTTGACTAAGAGCAAATATATAAACTATACTAAAGATTACAAATGCATCTAAAGATCCATGAAGGCAAAGAGATGGGCTTTTGGAGATTCACTAAAAGAAAATCTTAGTGTGACATACAAACTAACTTTTGGAGATCCACTAAATGAAAATCTTAGTATGACATCCAAATAAACTTTTGGAGATCCACTAAATGAAAACCTTAGTGTGACATCCACGCAAATTTTTGGAGACAACTAAAAGAAAATTTTAGTGTGGCATCCAAATAAGCATTTGGAGATCTACTAAATGAAAACCCTCTATGTGACATCTAGAACAAATATCTAGAAATCCATATGGTCAATCAGAATACAACAAACATAATTTACTCTAGACGCGTACCACATTTGTTGAGGGCCATTTATTGACCTCTGTATAATATCCAAAGGAAGCAAAAATGAAATCATACCTCACACCTGCCTGCCGTAAATCCCGCACAAAATCTGCTGAATCCGGCGCCAAAACAGTCGCTTCCTGCAAATCCTTCAGAGAAACTCGATTCTGCCTCTTCCTTCGCCTTTAAAATGCGAACGAAGGCTCTTCTTCACTGGTTCCTTCCACGCAAAAGCTCTTCCCTATCCCGACCTCCCTCGGCCCCGTCTTCCTTCTCTGACAAAACCCCAGGAGACCGAGCCCCTTTGCTTCTTTTGATCCACAGAGAGATAAAAAGAGAGAGAGAGAGAGAGAAGTTGAGAGAGAGTATTTCTCCTACCTAACCTCTACCCTACCTTGCCTTGTTAAAGTCGGACATCAGCCTAGAGACAATCTTTCTGCTGGCTGCAAGTCCCTAAGCCCGATGTCTGTAGGCCGACGAACATTAAGCCACAACCTTCAATCTCTTCTCCTAGAGCCTACGACTAGACCTCACGCATAGCCGATCTACTCTCTCCATAGCCGAAGTTCACTCCACCTGATCTCATATAGCCGAACTTCTCCTTCCCTTGATCTTGCCTGATTCCTCCTTTAGCCAAATCCTTTAAACTGGTATCTTGGTTAGGTTTTATTAATGATGCTTATTAATATCTGTTATTATATAATACAATATTTATTAATATATTTATTATTATATAATAAACTTATTATTATATAATGTATATATATTAATATATATATAACGTAGTGCAGAGGAGAGAAATAAATTGTGCTCTTTAACAAAAAAAACTGAAAAACCCTTAAACGCTCATGTAGCGGGAGGGGATAAAAAATATATTTGTAACCACAATATCATTTTGACATCTACCTGAAGCGCTCACGTAACGTCAAGGGAAAGGTTGCCTCTTGGTTTTTCCCCTAAATGGGGGAGACGCTGGGAGGCTGCCGAAATTTTATCCGAAAAAGACAAGGACTTGAACAATTTGGGACTTGTGGACTTGATGCAATGGACTTAATTGAATTCAAATCTAAGTGAATCATAACTTAAGCATGACTCAATGAGCTAAGACTTAAACTCAAATAAACTCAAATCTAATTGGACTCACGTTTGAACTTCAACAAGAACTCAAATTTGATTTGGACTTGAACATGTTTGAACTCAGTTAAAGACTTGAGTTGGACCACAGGGAACTTGTACAATGGAGGATGATGAATTGAGCTTGATTTGGACCAAATGAAATTTGGAATTAAATTCAAAAGAACAAATATAAGGAACTTTGACTTGAATTGAACTTAACAAGATTATTTGTGGACTTCAAGCTTGAACTATGATAAGGCATGACTTTGAATCTCAAGAGATTCAAAAGAGTTATAATCTGAACCATTTGAACTCAAACTTGGAGCAAAGCTTGAACTAGATAAGCTCAAACTTGAGTTTGGACTTTATGATGACCCAAAGAATTTCAAATGAACCGTAAAGGGATCTAACTTGTATAGATTACAAGTGGTAAGCTCCAACATAAATGCAAATGAACATATGTAAGGTTGGTGGTGAATAAGAGACTTGCAAACTCTACTTGCTTACAAGTGATTATAGACAACTTGATTGAATTCCATGTCATGATATGTTGTTCTCAAAAGAAAATATATCATTCGTTTGCAAGTAATAATCAATAAGGAGATGTTGATGAACAAAATGCAAAGGAACATATATGGGACTTGTGATGAAAAGAGAGACTTGCAATGAATATAAAGCCTATAAACATCATCCACTCATCAAATGATGATAAAAACTCATGCAATCAAATGCTACTAGAAGGGTTTGATATGTAATAAGCATAACAAGTCTTCATGTTCAATGGAATGTGGATATCAAACAAATGTTGAATATTAAGCCCCTACACATATTGTAAATCGTCTCCAAGGCCAAAGAACTTGCACGATTTATTTATTTGCAGGTGATAAGAAGATTCGAATGAGAGTTGGTTTGTAGCTAATCTCAAGGAATTCACAAACAAATATGTCAATCCGATTGCAATTGATGGGGGGAGAGCAATACACAATGAATGCAACACATCCACAAGCAAAGTGGAGAGGTCACAAGGAAAATAGTCCGCCTACTATCAATGACAGCTAATGGTTATATATCTCACAAATATATAATAGTTTTCACAAATACTGAAATACATGCAAACAAATACATTTGTCCCATACAAGTGGAGGGATTTGGTATTCAAATGAACAAGCAATGATTCATATATCTCACTCGGGAGCAATGACCAGGAGATTCATATATGAATAAGGAAGCCCGCTACAAAGAGCCTTGGATACCACTTGCTACAAAATGGGGTCTCTAATGAATGATATAATTCATTCGTGGGGGAGGTAGAGAGATCTAACTTCTCTACAAGAAACATAGTAAACACATTAGCCCGCTCATGAGTGATGACAATGGCTAAGATGTGAAAATAACAACTCCCCTACAACCGACATTAGATATCTCATGGATACAAACAATGGCTGTTACAATTACTAAAAGATACACAAGCAAATATAGCAAATAATCAATCAACATACATGGGAATATTATTGATGAATGCAATCCATTCAGCAGTCTATGTTAATATGCATATAAAAGGTGATGAATCTACTTACAAACAATAGTAGTAGAGATATTGCACGGATGGTCGATCCCTTACGAGCAACCTAAAATTTGTAATTGATATAGTGATTGTGCTCACAAGTCGTAGTACTGTGTATTTTACAAGTATGATGAATTCTCCTATAAATATGAATGAATAATGCAACAAAAGGCAAATTCCTACGAGCTACTGTAGGAAGCCTATTACATACTTAATATGCCGTCTACAAGAATGATGCAAGGAAACTACAGTAGATAGCAACATCTATTGGAAAAAAAACAGGCGATTGGTTAGTGCACTATAATCCAACTGCAAAGAGCAATAATTCATGCACGACAGTCTACTTGAATAAAGCAGAGAACAATTCAATTCACAAGCTGCTACGTAACGCCACTGAATCCACAACACTTATACAAGTGAACAGAAGGCGTGTTCAAATTTCAAAATGAAATATTATGTGCATTCAAATGGCAGTTACTTGCACAATTACAAGTATTTCAAAGTATCCCCGACATGCACCGTAATATGCATACATGTAGGTACACAAGAGGTAAATGCAATCACAAACCTGCATGAGCCCGACGAGCGTATTATTGGTACACACGTGACGTCTAAAAATGCTGCGCGGGTTATTAAATTTGAACTCGATCCTCCTAAGCATATAAAAAGGAGTAGACATAGTATAATTATAAAATGCCCCTAAACACCCTCATAGGCCCCGGCGAGCGTGTTATGAATATACACATGACGTCTAGGGATGCTGCGCGGGTCAATAAGTGAAATCAAGTTCGAATACGATCCTTCTATACAGATCAATAGGAGTCGACAGGGTTCGAACCATCAAATAAATATAAGGTTGCGGCGACCGGTATATTTATTTTAATACATTCATATTAGGCCTTCAAGACCTATAATTAAGATAATTCACTCACAAAGGCATAAATCCTATGAAACCCAATCCCCTATCGGCAAGTTGATAGGGTCGACAAGATTCAATCAACAAAGAGAAGTAACCCCTTGCATCCCGATGATAGCCACATTGAACAAAGATCTCAACTGGAGGGGTCCACAGATATTTTAAAATGTCATCTTAAGTACCCACAAAATCCAAAATCAAAAAATCCTACAAATCTCAAAATCCCAAAATCCGGATATTTAAAAATTGAAATTCAAACGTCAAGCAATTAAAGCAAATTCCATCCACACTCCGCAACCATTTATCGGGGTGGAAAAATTAAAATTTACTTCAGCTCACAAAGAGTTAATGCCTAGTCGAAAATATCATTATGATTCATTCTCAAATAATCTCCTGCCAATAAGGACGTGGTACGTGTCCTCTAACCGGCGATTTTGTCGCCAAATGGCATTTCAGGATAAACGGTTATGACCCGGGGCCCTCTGAACTGAGTGGTTTGGCCATCAAATGGTACCACGAAATACTGGTTATGGCCAGAGCCAATACGTTCCTTAGTGGCATCAAATCCTTGAGATATGAATCAACAGTATATGATCAATATGGCACAAACCCTCTGTTAGCTAAGGTGGATTCAAATTTGTCTCCTTAAGCAAATATCTACCCCAGGTCTACAAGGTAACCTTGAACGAAGCAGCCCATGGCTGCCGACAAGGATCCTTCTGTCAGGTTGGGTCGACTACCTTCTCTGACTAAGTAAACCAAGGACCACGATGGCCCGGGACGACGGAACCATGGGATCTTGATCGGGTCCATCATCCATTCCCCCACCATCCGCTTTAAGTGCAAGATGGTGAAATTTCAAATTTTAAATATCAAACTTTCAAATTCTCAACCATTTCCAAGCTCTTCAACTCACAAATCCATGCTGCTATTATATACCAAATAACACATATATCTATGTATCTGATTGACGACTAGCTTTAATCGAAAGTTCTCTCTAATGATTGGGAGGGGTAACTAACTATAGGTGCTTGCGCCAGTAGGAAACTAGAACTCAGATCATAAAGTCCTCGCAAAATGAGGGCGAAATATCTAGATAGTGTCTTATCTACAAACCCATCTTCCTTCCAAAATTTACCTCGAAACTTATTCCATTAAAACTCCTTCCTCGAAGAAAAAAAAAAGCAAGCATAAGTAGGCGGAGGCCGAATTTTCGGAGCCCACAAATCTATTCAAAGACAAATTCACCAAGAGTTTTGGGGAAGCAAAGCAACAAAGCTAAAATGCTTAATAGCTTAAAGTATATTTGTAGATAATAGTTTTAGTGATAATTATATGTGTAACTTATAACAGTAATTGAATCAGTTAAATATTTCAATTTAGTATTTAAATTGCCTTGAAGTTTTGTATGTTTCAAATATAATAATAAAATATTTATGTGGAATATATTTTTTGGCAAATTAATGTTGATTTTCTTTACAAATAGTACAATTTGAAAAAGACAATTTTCTTTTTTTCCAAGCTATACGGGTCAACAAGTCGGGTCAAGCTAGAGGCGGGTCGGGTCTGAGCTTGTAACCCATTTCGCTAATCGGGTTAGGTGAGTTAAAGGTGGGTTAGTTTTGGGTTGGACGTGAACCCGACCCAAAAACCCATTTTGACACCCCTAGGCAAGCTGCATGAATAGGATTAGATTAGATATTCTATTTTATTTTATTAATTAAATACTACACTATATTTATATATATATATATTAATATAAATTTAGATAACATAAGCCCTTGTAAAATTCCTTATTTATTGGGCATCTCAATTTTCATGTCATCGTCGCCTCAAAAATCATATAATATGATAGTCATTTCTAGATAATTTTGACATTCTGACCACAACAGCGAAGTCTGTTTTGTGATCAAACATCATTCAGGTAACATCACACAATATAACGCTCATAGACCGTTGATTTTGGTCGTATTTGTCCTACTTTTGCATGACAGGTCCTAAATTTGATGTTCCAAACACAGCTCCATAGTTCGTTTGATGTATAAAGTTGTTTAAGCAGTTTCATGTATAGTGTTGTACCCGCTAACAATCGCTTTTATTGTGATTTTCAATCATGTTGCGCACAAATGACTCTTTCTTGATAATTTGGTGTTCTGAGTGCATTTGTCCGATCAGTTTTGTAATCGAGCGATGTTAAAGGTAGTGTTGTGCACAATTGAGGGATTTTCATGCTCGTTCTAGGCGACGTTATGTTTTGTTGACCGTCTTTTTTGCCAACTTTGGTATCACCAATCATTGAAGCATATATAGAGGTCAAAATATTAGATATAGCATTTTCATAGTTTCATCTAATAGGTCACTTTTACAATTATATTTGGCTACAACTTTCTAGTTACTTTTTACAAATCTCTGTGACGAGGGAGTTTTTCCCACCATATTTGCTAGAATAAGACAAATATATAAAAAGTTGTTGCCTAATTTTTATAGAAAGAATAAGTCCATAATACCCATAACAACTTTCAAGAACCATGTTTTTCCTTCAATTCCAAACTACTTTTACGTACACCTACAACTAACCTAAATAGACCAAGCGTTTGTGCAAGAAGCTTGAAAGAGCACATGCAGGAGAGCATACTACAGGCATGTGCCCAAATGATGCCTCTTTGATAATCACTTCATGTCACGCTCCATATGGATAGATAAAGAAAATGCAGCAAGCTTATGAATGTTATATACCGAATGAATAAATGAGATATGTCGAGTATGCTTTCAAGAAGATGTTTGAAATAATACAGTTATGTATATTGAATTCTCAGTCACCTGCTAAGTAATAAATTTGTATTGTCAACGGAGCATATTGTTCGCACCTAAATTATATAATTATAATTCAGGCGTGACTACAGGAAATACATTGAGTGAGGCTGAGAATATACAAACTGAATGACAACTTGAAGGAAGTGCTGGTTAGAAATGAATGTAAAATGGAATCATTTAAATGGTTTATCATTTGAGAACTTGAACTCGGTGTATAAATAATGTATCATATGCCAGATTCTGTATTTAATGGATAAGAATTTCTTGATCAAATCAACTGTACAGGTTCGCTATGGTGTGAGCACACAATGTGACTCATGTAAATGATGATTAAAGATTTTTTTTATCAAAGATAACTTAATATGAAAGATAATAAATGAGTATGATAAAACGATTTGTCTACTCTATCCGACAGATATTGGCATAACCTGCTAGAGTGGTAGTATTATGTTAGGTCAGGCAGTGACAGTAATATCCATATCAAAAGAGGTTCATGAGCGCTTTCTGGGAATGGAACCAAATATAGTATAAGTTTGTTCTCTATCACAAAACTGAAAAATGGTTGTTCTAGAAGTAACTTTTCTAGTTGATGATGTAAAACCTGGTTTTAATTGAGGTAAAACTTGTATATAACGATGGCTATACCTTTAGAGGTTCGTGAGCTCCTTCAGCAACTGGAACATCAGGGCGGCCGGCAATCTCACACTACCTTGTACAAAACATAAAGTATAACAGAAGATAGATATGCTCATCAACCAAAATTGCAAGAACAAAAAGAAAATCACAATCTAATGAATGCTGACTTAAACATGCGGAAATGATCTTCCTAATGTGGACAACAAATAGGAAAACAACAGTACGTACCAGAAGTAAAGCATTCCTAGTAGCATCCACAGTACTGACATTACCAAATATTGTAGTCAGACCAATAACATCTATCTCTGGGGTTTGAAATGCCATCAAGATGGTCATACTGTCATCTGCAAATCAGTTTAAAAAAAAAAAAAAAAAGAGGAAATAATATCATTACGATGTAGGAGATAATTGACTCATTTTTATTTTAAATTACAATTGGAGTTGGACAAATGAAGAAATACAAGCAAAGCTCCTGAACTGGAAAACTAAAGTACGGCCAGAAACTCATCATGACCTCTTTCCTTTGAATGGTTTATCTGTTTTCCGAATGAATTTCATTCCTTTTTAGAAACAGATGGCCATTGACCCTCCGTTCCCATATTCAACAGCAGATATTTATCAATTACAATTCTCACAAGTTGATTGTTCCAATTATTACCCAATTCATTTCTTAATGGCAACTGCACATGACTCAGACCGTTAAATGGTATTAAAAGATTATTTTACTTGAATTCTCTATTATTTTTACCTAATTTGGATTTCTTATCTCCCAAACATTCTTAAAATTTATGCTTGGTCAAATGAAACCAAGAAGAAAATATTAATAAATGTCTACACCCACATTCGTTTCGGGTCAAGTCAATCAAATCCACATTAGATCCTAAATCGGGTTCAACAAGTCATCAATTGTGAATTGGCTTGAACCACCTACAAATCGTAACACACCAAGTCAGCCCAAAGCAATACAAGTTAAACCTTACTCAGCCCTCATAACTGAGCCACTGAACTCACCAAAGGGCTCACAAAGTCACCAATTCGACAAAGCTACTTGCCAAAAAAATTCAACCAATTGCCCAGAGTACTCATCAGCTGAACCAGTTAGGCCTTCAGCCTTAATTCATAACTCACCTAAAGTTCTGGCCTAGCAAACACCTACAAGTTAGATTCTTTATTTACACAGTTAGAAACACCAAATCTTAGTTGTGTGCTATCATGTAAAACATTACTCTCTTACTCTCTCTTTCTTTGAGATGATCGAATAAATCTTCAGACGCTTTTGTCATGTAGCTCCATTCAATCCCCTGAAGGATGCCAGTCAGACATCAACGTCTCAACGCTAGAGCTGCTACTTCAACTCTTTTTGATGATGAGTTGTACATCCCTAATGAAGTGGAGACTCCTCTCTGAAATCATTCAAAAAAGCATTAGGCTCAATCTATGAACACTTTCCCAAAGGCTCAACTACAATCAAAGTTCAAGATGCTTGGTCTGAATTCTTACTGAGAGAATTTTGACCTGGTCGACCACATCACTTCAAATCGATGATATCCCTCCTCAATGTCAATGAAGCGGTGGAGTGCAAAAAACTCTTCGCCACATTCAAGAAGGCATCATTGTGGTAGTTTTCGAGTTTACCTACGAGGAGCATTACTCTTTCTCAAATTTTAAAAGGCAATTTATCCCGCAATCCCAAACATACAAAGGCTACTGAAAAAATTCCAAGGCAATGTTGGATTATGAGATAGGAGTTTGACAAGTAATTATACCACTTCACGACTTCTAAAGAGAGATGTTGGATGCCTAGGATTCGAAAAAAATAGTCTCCCGCATTCAAGAGAAGGCAACTCTCTATTAATTTTCCAGCTTACCTATGAGGGGTGTTACCTCTTTCCCAGATTTTTAAAGTCACTTTATCGCAATTCCCAAACATGGAAAGGCTATTGAAAAATTATAAGGCAGTGTTGGAATTTAAGATAGGAGTTTGACAAGTCATATACCACTTCGTGACTTTCTTCTAAAGAGAGATGTTGGACGCCTAGGATCTGGAACAAATAGTCTCCATTATGCCATGCCTTAGCTTCTACAACCAAAAATAATAGTTGAATTGCTTAAGTTGGCCAAGAAACCATATCAACGAGAAAAAGTAAATTGGGTGGCTATAGCTTTTACAAATACCTAACTCAAAGATAGCGAGGGATTTTCGACAACACTCTCGAGAATAAAGGAGCAAATTTAAAGTACAATTTAAATAAATCAACCTAGAAGCCTATGGACTCTAAAAATTCTGCGCTCTGACCTTTCTATGTTTTAGAAGAGTTTTAACCACTATGTTTCAGGTCAAATTTTCAAAAGGCAAATTATATTAAAAATAGGACACTACCCAGATATTCCGCACTTATTTTGCAAGAACTTTAAGATCTGAGTTCAGAATTCTCATAAGCACAAGACCCTATGGTTAATTGCCCTAGTGACCAGAGAACACTTTCGATTAAGGCTAATTATTAGATAAGCACAGTAACATATTTGATTTTTATAATTTGAAATTTAACACCTTACACTTAAAAAGAATGGTGGGGGAATGATGACAAGCCCAATCAAGATATCATAGTTCCGTCATCTCGATTTGTGATGGACCCTAGTCTACTTAGTCAGAAGAGGTAGTCGACCAAACCCGACTAAAGGATCCTTATCAACAGACATGGGTTGTTTTGTCCAAGAGTAAACTATAGACTGATGGTGGAGGATTGTCTAATAGATCAATCCAAATTGACCTAAACTAATTGAGGATTTCATAACCTATTAAGTACACCATATGATTTCATTACTCAAGAGTTTATTGGGGAACATAAGTGCTATGGTTGTGACCGTAATATAATGGTGTCTATCAAATTCAAAATTACCTGATCAGAACTACTTATTAGTGATGACACTTTGTTGAAATAGCACAAGTTAGAGAACATGTATCATATTCATACATAACACATTAATACTAACAGGAGATTATTTAAAAATGAATCTTAGTAATATTCTCGACTAGACATTTGTTATTTGCAATATGAGGTTATTTTTAAATCCATCACCCTTGCCAAATGGTTGTGGAGGGTGAATAAATTTTTTGCTTTAAATTTTACATGATTAATTTCACTTAAGTATTTTTTTTTTAATTTTGATGGATATTGAATTTTATATTTTTATTCAAATTCGATCCCCAAGAGATTAAATTTAAAATTTGGAGGCATCTTCTAAAACCCCTCTAGTTAAGCGACCACTATTAGGGATTTAAATAATTTTATTATATTATTTGAATCTTATCAACTTAAGAGATAAAGGAATTTCTTGGCTAACTAAACCATTTAATATTATTTTGAAAACTAAAAAGATGTCAGATGAGTGAAGAATGTGTGTTGATTCATATTTTTAAGAATAAAAGTGATGCAAAAGATTATGCGAATTATAGAGGAATTAATTTAATGTATCATACTTTAAAACTATGAAAGAGTTATGGAGCATAGGTTACAACGTGATACTAATGTTTCTCAAAATCAATTTGGATTTATGCCAGGTAGGACAACTATGGAAGTTATACATTTATTGAGAGGTTTGAAAGAGAAGTATAGAGAATAAGGAGGATCTGCATATGATATTTATTGACTTAGAGAAAGCATATAATAAAGTTCAAATAAAAGTGTTATGAAAAGTTCTAGAAAAGAAAGGGGTTAATAATGCTTATATTCAAGTCATTAAGGATATGCATGTTAGGAGTTAATACTTGTGTTAAAAAATAAGGTGGTTTGATCAAGTATTTTCCTATTTCAGTTGGATTACATCAAGGATCAACCTTAAGAAAAAAAAAATTATTTAGTCATGGATGTTCTTACTAGACATTTGCAAGATGTTGTACCTGGTGTATGCTTTTTGCTAATGATATTCTTCTTGTTGATAAGACTAGAGAGGGAGTTAAAGATAAACTTGAATTATTGAGGTCAACCTTAGTGTCAAAATATTTTCATTTGAGAAGATCTAAAACCGAATATATGGAGTATAATTTTAGTCGTAATAGATCTGATGGGGCGATTGTGACTTTGGGCAATCAAGTCACTAATAAGAGTACACGTTTAGATATTTTGGGTATATTGTTCAGAGTTATGGTAAAATAGATTGGGATAGTATTAATATAATTCAAGTTGGACGGTTGAAGTGCAGGAATGGAACGGGCTTTTGGTGCATTTCTACAATGCACTCACATACTTTTAATGTATTAGCACACTTTTTAATAAGCTAACGGGATGCACTTGTGCACATTTTAGTGCATTTACATAGCATATTTGCACCCCATAAACATAGTTGAGCATTTTTTGGTGCGCTCACACGATGAACTTACATGCATTTTAGTACATTTGCATAGCATATTCGCACAATTTCACTAATCATTGTATTTCCTCATTTTAAAAATAATAACACGCTTTTCGATATAGTAGCACACTTCTTGCGGCAACAACATGCTTCATAGTATTATTGCACACTTTTCAAGACAACCATATGCCTTTTGTTGTTGTGGCATGGTTCTCGAAGCAGTAACTCACTTCTTGAGGTGATAAAATGCTCCTTGAGTCAGTGACATGCATTTCAAGGCTCTTGTACGATCCTCAAGGTGGTATGTTTAAATTTTAAAGTTCAATTCTGATTCATGTGAATTTTAAATATTCATATTTGATTGCTTTGCACAAACATTTCTTGTTAGCATGCAAGCAATAATTATTTTGAAGTTTAAAATATCTTTTGTCCACTCGTGTATATGTAGTGCGGATTCGATGATATTGAACTTGAATTAGATTCTATTTTCGTATTCCCTTGGCTTTCAAATCAGATGGAATTCATCCATACATCGGTTAAATTAAAGCAAATGAGACCCACATAACATCTCTTCCTACCTATAAATAGCAAAGCAATAATTTGCATTTTAAGTTTAATGTGTCGAGTGGATTCTTGAGATTTGCAAGTGTCTTTAGTTGTGGTAGAGGAGTTCTATGCCCGCAAACAGGCTTTTCAAAGTTTATTACAAGTTCCTTGTAAGTTCATTTTTAGTCAATCCTTTCTTTTCATTTTTGTAAATAATATTTAATTGAAATTTAGTTTTAAAATATAATTATTTTAAGTCTGATTCCCTGTGAGTCTGTATAAATTGAAATTTGGCATCCTTCTAACATCTCCCCCATGTAGGGGATATCTATAGGGACTGATCAACCTGCCCATCACACCAAGGCCTGTATGGCAGATGTGGTGCAACACACGGCCAAGGTCAACCCCACTAAGCCAAGAAAAACGTGCATGAGTCTTCAAGTACATGTTTAAAGACTCAATATCTTTCTCGATCGCATTAAAAAAAAGCATAAATGTAGTTAAAGTTTTCCATCAACATTAAGAAAAGTGGATAAAGGGCTTACTCATCATGTTATGGACGGCGTGTATGAGTTTCCCCGATGATCACAGTAAGAAAAATGTGTGCAGGTTTCGCTTGCAGCATCACGCACGTCGCCAATAGGGTTTTGGAGATTTTTATGGGTTCGTGAGTTTACACTTTTGCGCATGTGAGAAGGCAAAGATAATGACAAAAGTGAGAGCCTTTTTCTATATTTTGTTTTTTTTTAACCTCCTTTTTCACCTTTTTTTGTATATAAATATATATAGAGAGAGAGAAAGGAAAGTGATGGAAAAAGATAGATAAGGAAAGTAATTGGTAGATATAATCAGGGAAAAGAAAGGAGATAGAGGGGGAGAATACTCCTCTCCATTTAGAGAGAGAGGGAGGACATAATATAGAGATAGAGAGAATGAGAAAGAGGGAAGAGAAATGGTGAGAGTGGGAAGGGGAAGAATAGGTGGAAAAAAGAGAAAAAATAGTTATTTTTGTTGCTTAGAGAAAGAGCAAAGTTAGAGAGAGAAAATGATGGAAGAGGACTGTAGAGGGGATGGTTTGGGTGAGGAAGATGATGGTTGTATCAATCAGTAGTGATGACTGCTAGTGAGGGTATAGAGCTGGAGAAGGAATAGGTAGTCGAGTGAGGTAGCGGCGCAGTGTGAGGCAATGGCCAACGAACTTGGGGGCTGGCATGGAGAGCAATCGATGGTAGTAAGTTTGGGTGGGAAAAAAAGGGAGGTGTGCAGGTGCATCTTGGGTGAAGAGGAATTATGGGACAAGCAGTTAGATGCTGTCCAGTAGAATGGGAAGGAGAAAGGAGTGAGAGAGTGGAAAGTAGTGGCCTATTGAGGGATAGTTGCATGTGTCTAAGAAGAGAAAACAAGTGGTCGACAATGTGGAGCCTCGAACCAGGTGGCCGGGAGGTCGTTATGTTCTAGTCGTTGGGGATGGTTTATAAAGGTTGGTTGAGGCTAAATGGTGAAGCTTTGCCATCAATGGAGGATTGTAGGGGTCGGTAGAAGGAACTTTTATTAGGTTCGGTGTAAGGACGTAGAGGAACGTTCGGTTGGAGGCAAAATCCGGCCAAAAAACTCGGTATTTGCTCGGTATTACTATGTATTATTTGATAATAACGAGGAATACCACTCTGTGAAGATCAATACCGAGCAATACCGAGTTGTATCGAGTTTTTTCTAGGAAAAACTCGGTACAACTTTTGTATAACTCGATATAGCTCGGTATTGGGTCTTCACGTGATGGTATTCCTCGTTATTGTTTGGTATTGCTCGGTATTTCTCGTTTTTTGGCGCGATTTGGCCTCCGACCGGACGTTCCTCTACGTCCGGTCGGAGATCGTAATAATTGTTCCAGTAGAAGAGAAGGGAGGGTTAGCTAAGGGTTATAAGTGGAGGAGGGTCGATTGGAGGGCTGTGGTTGGATGAGAGTTGAGCAAAGTGTGAGGAATTTGGCTTAGGAGGAATTGTACAAAGCATGAAACCAAGAGGGAAGGTGTGGATGGGTAGTGGGCTGTACATGAATGGGAGGGCAAGAGTTAGGATAGGTTATCACTATTTATTTATTATTTTTAGTAGGTGATAAGGATCGGATTTGGTAGTAGAAGAATCAAGGATAAGGAATGGACAATAAATTGAATTTAGATTTAGATAGGATAATTTTTTTATCGTACACACATAATTGATAAAGATAATATTTAAATGGATAAATAGATATGAATCGACCTCTCACTTAATTTCTCATTATTCAAGCATCTCAAAATGCATGCCATTACCTCACATGTTGGAAAATTTGGTGTTCACTCACGCAATAAACCATGCCATATAATTGTCCTTTTTAGTTAATTTAGAAGTTCTAGATGTGTCGACGAAGTATGTTTCACGAAAGAATGATATTTGAGAAACTTCACGCAACATCACTCCCTAGTCCATCATTTATAATTGCATGCTTGAATTGATTGCAAGGAGTCCCTCTTAGACATTTTTAAAGTTTTGAACATAACAATGCGGTCCATTTTGTGAATGAATGACAATCAACGATTTTACATGGTTGTTCCCATCAATTGTCGCTTTCATCTAGGGGTTGTCAATTTCGGGTCACGGGTCGGGTTCGGGTCAAACCCGGAACTAACCCGGTACTATTCTGGTCAACCCGAACCCAACCCATTTTTGCATACGGGTCAGTTTTGCGGACCCGAACCTGACCCACTTTGGGTTCGGGTCAACCCAACCCAACCCAACCCGCTTCGGGTTCGACTGCGGCATGCATTTCATGTTTCAGGTTCGACAACGCCCGGCAGCAATGCAGGCAGCCAAAGTTCGGCAGCAATAGCCGGAAGCGAGCAGCAGCGACGCGCGATGGACTCGACCGCGGGTCCGCGACAATAGCTCGCGCCTCTCGAGTAGCTAGATCGCGGGCACTGCTGCACTGGGCAGACGCGAGTGCGGCGCTGAGCGAGTCGCGCAACAGGCGATGTGACGCCACGTCACGCACGGCACTGCGGTAGCGGCTTGATGCACGCGGGCAGAACGATGCGGGCAGAGCGGACAGCCGGGTCATTTTCGGGTTCTCGAGTCAACCTGATCCCAACTCATCTTTTGAAACGGGTCAAAAACTGCAAGTCGAACCAAACCCAGTTGGGGTTTTGGTCAACCCAAACCCGAAATTTTTGGGTTGTGTTCGGGTCAGGTTTTCGAGTTGGGTCAAATATTGACACCCCTGCTTTCATCGTTATTCGATCAAGTTGTGAAAGTGCACTGAAGGAACTTGAAAGTTCGTTAGAGATGTTAAGCTCTCATAAACTAGTCCCAAGGCTAACCAAGAGGGAGGTGAATTGGATATTAAAACTAAAAACAAAATCAGATCTAAAACCAAGATTCACCACAAAGAAAATCAAAGTGCGGAAAATAAACGCTGAAATAATAGAGGAAAGAACACACCAGATTTATAGTGATTCGGTCAAACCTTAACCTAAGTCCACTCCTCGGAGGCACCCTCCAAGTATTGCACAAAACTCAGCGTCTCTCTTTTAGCCCCCACAGCTAGGCGGAGAAGCCCTTACAAAATCACTTTCACCTTCCCCGGTGCGACGGAAAAGCCAGGCCCTTTGACACCAAAGACCCTCAAGACGAGCATTGAATCCGATGGTACTAAAGTGCAAGCTTGTCGGAGCAACCGTGTGGAACTCCCTCCACACTCCCTTGAAAACCCCTCCAAGGATCTTCTCCCTCTCTCAAACTCCATCATTTCCTCTCCCTTTCAAACTCTCCTTTTATATTTCCTCTAGAAGAAGGAAGCATCAATGGCTGTCAAAGACACTCTTCATGAGAAAGCAAGAGATCTTTAAATAGATTTGCAAAATCGACATTATCGTCCAAGACGATCGTCGGATCGTCCCGTACAATATGCATAAAAAGAGAGCTTCCGAAAATCCTAAAAACTCAATTTCGATGACAAACATCGTCCAAGACGATCGCAGGATCGTCCCGTACGATATGCTTAAAAAGAGGGCTTCAGAAAACCCTAAAAACTCAATTTCGGTGCCTAGAATCATCCTGGACGATCGCAGGATCGTCCAGTACGATGTACAGAATTTGACCTGATAGTCCTAGACGATATTTGGATAGTCCAGGACGATTAGTACAAAAATGTACAGATCGTCCAGGACGATATTTTGGATCGTCCATGACGATTAGAAGAAAAATTATGATATTTCGGCTTGGACGATTTAAGAAAAACAAGTATGTCGGCAAACATTGTCCTATACGATATACAGATCGTCCAGGACGATCCGATTGAAAATTTTAACCATAATTAATCACCTAATCACTTGATCAATTTAGGCATGATTTGTATTGAACGTCCGGGACGATCTGATCGTCCGGGACGATTAGAACAAAAATTTAAACTTAAATCTTTACATAAATTGTCATTGACGGCCCTTTTCCAAGATCATAAAAGATCGTCCTGGACAATCAAAAATAGTCTAGTACGATTAGTTCAAAACTTGATCTTCTGGATTTGAGTAGATCTCACTCCCTTGAGTATGTGTGTGCTTGGTCACCAAGCAAGCAAACTCCCTTACAGGACTTGACTTAAGAAATCAAAAATTACATCAATGAATATTACAGATCCTTTTACAACATAACATTATTCAACCTAATCTTGAGCTCTAATTCTTTGTTTGATGTTGCATGGTATTCCTGAAATGTTAGTATAAACATAAACAAATATATATTGCAAATACAAGTAGATAACAAAAAGTAAGTCATAATATTTGTTATCATCAAAAATATAAACTCATAAACTCGAGTTGCAACAATCTCCCCCATTTTGATGATGACAAATATTATTTATTTAATTTGCAAAATTGAAAATATTTTTTCCTAATCCCCCCCTCACCAGAATAAAAATTTATAAATAGGGGAAGAGAAAATTTTTGTTGTTTTTATTTTTATTTTTTAAAAATAGAAAACATATATAAATACAACAGTACGTTCTCCCCCTTTGACATTATCAAAAAGAAGAGGGGCACAAATAATCAGAATAATAAAAACAAATAAAAATCAAAACAATCCCTGATCTAGTGAAAAGAAAAAATCAAATATTCTTAAATGAGAAAGTTACCTCTTAATTTTATTCAAAAACTTAGTAAGGAATGGATTGACAACGCATAATTCAGAAAAGATTAAAAATTCAGAAATTATTAATCCAAGCTCAAGTTCTGATTCTTTGTTTGATGTTGCATGATATTTCTGAAATATTAGTATACACACAAACAAACATATATTGCAAATACAAGTAGACAACAAAACGTGAGCCATAATATTTGTTATCATTAGAAATATAAACTCATAAGCTCGAGTTGCAATAAGTTGCACGCAAGTGGTTCTTCTTCGGGAAAATTTGATTTTTGAACTTGCTAAAATGACATTGTGTTAGTTAGTCGTCCTTCATGTAGCACTCACTTGCAATGATTACATGTATACAGTGGATAACAAAACTGCACCACCATCACCATCAACAACACTAAAGCTTTCTCACTCAAGGAAAGTTACACTACCACTATTGAACGCCTTCAAGGTGTTCATCTCAATTAGGGGTGTAAGTGAGCCGAGCCCGCTCGAGCTTGACTCGTTTATCGAGCTTACGAGCTCACGAGACGATCTCGAGCTCATTTAGTAAACGAGCTCGAGTTCGACCTTGATGAGGCTCATCTCGTGACTCGCGAGCCAGCTCAAATTACTCTTTCATTTTTTATTATTAATATTTTTATTACATTTAAATTTAAAAAAAAAATTCTAATCTTCAACAGCCGCATAGTTAATAATAATAAAAAGCATCAAATATGAATGTTAATAAATGCTGCAGCTTTACTCGTTACTAAAATAGTGAAATTTTCAAATATATACATATATATATAATTATATATAATACGTCGTCAAAACATTATCTTAATTGGGCGCGAATCTCGATGCAAAATCAAATTGAAAACATAAAAAATTAATTCGGAGACCATCCGAACTCCGATTTTAGCAAACTTACAGTCGAACTGAGCGTCTCGGAAATACGAACCCAACGACACCAAATTCAACTCGATCCGAGCCCAAATGGGTCCGAATCATGGACCCAAAGCGCTGTTGGAAGGTTCAAACTGCAATTTGAGATATCAAACGGTCTCCGATTTTAACGAGCTTATACTCGAATCGAACGGCTCGACGAGACGAATCCAACAAGCCCAAGATCACAGAATTCCGACATCTCTAAGACCTTCAAATATCCAACGAAAGGTGCACGATCGTAGAATTCGATTTCGGCCGTCCATTCAACCACTCCCTATTCGCCCCTAATCTCACGCCTATTTACGAGCTATGCCACTCCATAAAATCTATAAATAGAGCCCTCATTCTTCACAAGAGGGAATCCAAGCAAGAAGTGAAGAGAAGAAGAGAAGAGAAGAAGAGAAGGAAGAGAAGGAAGAAGCTCCTCCTCGACCACCGACGGAACCTCGCCGGACCACAACAGGAGCTCGCCGGACCACCACCGGAACCTCGTCGGACCACCGCCGGAACCTCGCCGGACCACCACCGGAGCTCGCCGGACCACCGCCGGAACCTCGCCGGACCATCGTCGGAGCTTTGTTGCACCACCACCTCAAGGCCCGACGTTCTGCTCAAAGCCCGACGTTCTGCTCAAGGCCCAACATTCTGCTCAAGCCCAGACGTTCTGCTCAAGGCCCGACATTCTGCTGAAGGCCCAACGTTCTGTTCAAGGCTCGACATTTAGGCCCGTCGTTCAGGCCCAACATTCTGCTCAAGGCCCGACGTTCAGGCCCAACGTTATGCTCAAGGCCAGACTACTAACTAACACCCAAACTTCCAGGTGACGCCAGGGTACTATCAGACAATCAAGTGATGTCGGGTTTAACACTAGACTTATATCGAACAGTTGCTAGTTATAATCTGATCGCCCTTGGAGGCGAGTCAGCCCTTTGTAACCGACTCAAATTCTAGTTGAATCATTTTCAATTGGGCTAGGCCCCGTGGTTTTTCCCCTTTTTAAGAGTTTTCCACGTAAAAAATCTTGTGTTCTCTGTGTGTAAGCTAGCTATCCGTACAACGCTAAGACGCAAAATAATAACTCTATCGCCGCGTATATTCTAGCCCGCAATTGTTTGGCGCGGTCTGTGGGAAAAATCAATCTCACTATACTAAGTACTCCTTCAATGGCAAACAGGTGTAGCCATCGCATCATGGGAACCTCCCACTCCAATTCACACCAATCCAGGAATCAGTCCCTGAATCAGGGACAACAGGCGTCTTCCTCTTTTCACCCCGGTGGCCGGAACCTTGCCGGAGAAGGAACTTTAGGGCCATCCCTTGAAGAGCGTATCAGAAAAATGGAGAAATCTCATATTGAGATCCTTCAACTCTTAAGGGAGACTCGAGGACCAGCACTAAAACCTCAAGAAGATATTCTCCTCCCTCGAGACCAGCCAGGATTCGAAGATGTTCTTCATGTTGAGGTCCTCATTTCTCCGCCAAGAATGCGCCCTCCAACACGTCAAGAAAATGAGCTTGTTGATACGGCAAGCTCTACCCATTCTTCGCGCACAGGCCATCGGCATCACATTCCTCTGGACGTCCCCGAGGACTTGGACCAACAACACATCACTGAACTCCCCCGTAATACCCTACGGCATGAATTACGGAGACTAGTCTGAGAAGAGTTCCCCACAAGGGATATAAGGCAATCTCTTCGTCAACGAGACATTCAGGAGTCATCACCTTTCATAGAAGCTATCCTCCGACACCCCATTCCGACAAGATTCAAACTCCCGAATATTTATTCTTACGATGGGACTTCGGACCCCTACGAGCATATCGATCACTACTGCACCATTATGCATATCCAGCGGGCCCCGGATGCTCTACTCTGTCAAGTTTTTCCTGCCACCCTTAAAAGGCAAGCCCGGACGTGGTTCTACTCGCTGTCCGCCCGGTCCATTCCACTATTCGTTAAATTGGCCAAGTTATTCGTCGAATAATTTGTAGCCAACCGAAGAATGGTTAAAGACTCCTCCCATCTTTCAGGGATACGTCAGAATGAGGGTGAATCTCTTAAAGAGTACTTTCAAAGATATTTCACAGAAGCCCGACAAATTCCAAGGGTAGATCCTGAGTTACTTAGAGGTGTATTTCTTGGAGGGCTTCGCCCTGGCCCCTTCTACTCAGCACTTATGCGTGAAACGGTCCATTCATATGCGGATCTAATCCATCGAGTAGTGGCTCAAATCTCTGTCGACAAAGCCATTAATGCTTATAGGAAACAATTTGAGCAGACAACCGGGAAGCGTAAAAATCTCCCAGGGATGGAGAATCCATCATCACAAAGGAAGAAGCAAGGAACTACAATCTTCCTCCTCGACCCTCACAGCCGCGACGAGAGCCTCGCCAAGAAAAGGAGTACACACCACTCAATACATCCCGAGCGAATGTATTGATGGCCATCCGAGATCAGGAGAGCGTGAAATGGCCACACCCTTTGAAGCCCAACGTCGGAAATCAGGAGCAATATTGCCACTTCCACCGCAGCCGTGGGCACACTACTGAAGCATGCAGGCAACTCAAGGAAGAAATTGAGAGACTGATCCGACAAGGATATCTTTGACAATTCATTAAGAATACACCAGCCCGAGATGAGGTTGGTCCGACTGGGGGCAGAATCAACAACAAAGGCAGTCAGTAAACAATCACCAAATAGTGGGGGAGATCGAAACCATCGCTGGAGGCCCATCAACGCCTTGTCAAGTTCTAATTGCGGATAACAATGAGCCACCAACAAAGAAGCTTCATGTCGATCACTCCATCATCTTCAAGGAATCCGATCTAGAAGGAATAAAGACACCTCATCAAGATCCACTGGTGATTAGCGCAGGAATCGGCGACCCGTGCTATAATATTAAAAGGATCTTGGTCGACAATGGAAGCTCAGTAGATGTTCTATTCTACTCCACTTTTCTTAACATGGGCCTATCCAGAGAGAAACTCCAACCTAGTGTCGGTCCACTATACGGATTTGACAACCGACCCGTAAGATTTGAAGAAACCATTAGTCTCCCAGTCCTACTTGGAGAATTCACCCATCAAGTTGAGCATCCTATTCAGTTCATTGTAGTGAAATCTGAATCAGCCTACAATGCGATCTTTGGAAGGCCACTCCAAATAATCTTCGCCAGCTGACAATCGAACAGGAGGTTGACAAGCTTTTAAACGCAAGATTTATAAGGGAGGTGCACTATCCCACTTGGTTGGCCAACGTCGTAGTGGTATGAAAGGCAAGTGGAGCTTGGAGGATATATATAGACTATACTGATCTCAACAAAGCCTGCCCCAAGGACAGTTTCCTGCTTCCCCGAATCGACTAGCTAGTTGATGTCACCTCCGGACATCAGATGCTAAGCTTCATGGATGCTTATTCCGGATACAATCAGATACAAATGGATCCTGCTGATGAGGAGGCAACAACCTTTCAAACTGATAAGGAGTTGTACTGTTACCTAGTAATGTCATTCGGGCTCAAGAATGCCAGGGCAACATACCAACGCCTGATGAATAAAATTTTTAAGAACCTTATCGGGCGCACTATGGAAGTATATGTGGATGACATGCTAGTAAATAGCCTCGAGAAGTCCCAGCATATCTCAGACTTGGAACAATGCTTCTGCCTCCTTCGATCTTACAACATGCGCCTCAACCCCTCCAAATATGCATTTGGAGTCATCTCAGGAAAATTTCTGGGGTTCATGGTCACCCACCGAGGAATTGAGACCAACCCGGAAAAGATCAAGGCCCTAAGAGACATGCTACCCCCGAGAAATATCAAGAAAGTCCAGAGGTTAAACGGAAGGATTGCAGCACTCTCTCGTTTTCTGACTCGGTCAGGAGACAAATAACTACCTTTCTTCAAGATTCTCAGAGGTGCTCGTAGCTCAAGATTTCAGTGGACCGATAAATGCCAAGAGGCTTTCGAACAACTCCGAGCTTTTCTAGCCTCGCTGCCACTACTCTCGAAGCTAGTTCCAGGGGAAATTTTGTATATGTATATGGCCGTCTCCTCCCAGGCTATAAGCTCAGTCTTGGTTCGGGTAGATGATACTGTTCAACGCCCAATCTATTATATTAGCAAGGTAGTTTCAGAGACTGAGACACGTTATCCATTAGCAAATAAAACAGCCTTAGCGTTAATCTTCTCAGCAAGAAGGTTACGCCCTTATTTCCAAGCACACGCGATCAGGGTTTATACAAACCTACCATTGAAGAGTATTCTCCAAAAGCCCGAGTCATCTGGAAGATTGATCAAATGGTCAGTGGAGCTTGGAGAATTTGATATACAGTTCCTACTTAGACCCGACATCAAGTCGCAAGTACTTGCCGATTTTGTGGTCGAATGTACTAACCACACCTCCAATGAATCAATTGATGTGTCTCCTTCCTCTTCCTGTTGGACATTATATGTTGATGGAGCTTCTGGGAGTTCTGGTGCTGGCACTGGAATCTTATTGATCTCCCCGCAGAAAGCCACACTCGAATACGGACTTAGACTAAAGTTCTCAGCAACAAACAACGTCGCTGAATATGAAGCTCTAATCGCCGGATTGAGACTGGCAATCAATTGTGAAGTACAAGACTTCGTGGTTCACACTGATTCCCAACTGGTCGCCTCTCAAGTAGAAGGGGAGTTTGATGCTCACCATCCATTGTTGGCCCAATATTGCTAGATAGTTAAAATCTTGTTGGCCCAAATAGCGAAGTATCAGATCGTCCATATCCTTCGGGAACAGAACGCAAGGGCAGACTCTCTCTCCAAGCTAGCCACTTCTACGACAGGAGACGTTTTCAGAAGAAAATATATTGAGGAAATCTACTTTCCGAGCATTCAAGTCCCATAGGTAATTCAATCAATAGATGAATTAAAAGAAGCTTCTTGGATCGACCCCATCCTCACTTTCCTACAAGATGGCGTTCTTCCTGAAGACCCAACAGTGGCGGTACAACTTCGGAGGCAGGCAGCAAACTTCACCATTATTAATGGAGAGTTATACAAAAGATCTTTCACAGGGCCATACCTCAAATGTCTTCCTCCTTCAGAGGCGAACTATGCACTCCGAGAAGTACATTCAGGCATTTGTGGGGAACATCTGGGCGGAAGGGCGCTAGCTCAAAAGGTCTTGAGACAGGGATTTTACTGGCCAACGATGAAGCAGGACGCATTAGAGCTCGTACGAAAATGTAACAGTTGTTAGTTACATGTCAACTTCACTCATCTACCTGTCATAGAGATCTCAACATTACAGAGTCCCTAGCCTTTCACCCAATGGGAGATTGACATAATAGGACCCTTTCCTATAGCCACAGGACAGCGGAAGTTCATCATCTTGGCTGTGGACTATTTCACAAAGTGGGTAGAAGCAGAACCTCTGACAAAGATCACTGAAGCAAATGTCAAACAGTTTATATGGAAGAACATAATATATTGCTTTGGCATTCCAGTAAAACTTATCACCGATAACGGAACACAGTTCACCGGAAGGGTCTTCACCATATTTTGTAAAGATCTCCACATTCAACTGGTACACACGGCTGTGGCCCATCCTCAGACTAATGGACAGACAGAGGTCACTAATCGAACCATTCTGAGAGGATTGAAGACAAGGCTGGATAAGGCTGGGGGGCAATGGGCTGACGAGCTCCTAAATATCCTTTTGGGTATATCGTACTACAGCAAGGACTCCAACTGGAAAAACACCATATAACCTCTACTTTGGCACAGAGGCTGTCATTCCCGTCGACATTGGAGTCCCAAGTCATAGAGTTCAAACTTTTGACTTAAATGCTAACGACAAAAAACTCAGGCACAACCTAGACCTCTTTCCGGAAGCAAGAGACGAGGCGATGCTTAAGGTTTCTGCCTACTACCAGAGAGTTGTCCGGTACTATAATAAAAGAATGAAACCACGACGTATATCGATTGAAGATCTTGTTCTACGCAGCATTGAGACAGCAGGAAAAGGTCCTCAACGCAATAAATTCTCCCCCCTCTAGGAGGGTTCATACTTGGTAGCAGCTATGGTAAAGCCTGGTACTTTCAAATTGAAGGGTGCTGAAGGAAAGATGCTCCCTCGGACCTGAAATATTGACAATCTCCGCAAGTACTATCAGTAGAGCACAATAGTGCTATTCGTTTTAAGTGTTGTATGTTTTTAGTATTGTGTGCCTTCAGTATTGTATGTCTTCAGTTTTGAACAATGTTGTTTGTGGTGTTTGTAGCTTCTTCATCAGTAAGTTATCTTAGGGAGCTATGTCTTTGTTTAATGCAGTAAGACTATGTTTCTTTATCTTCTTTAAGTAAAATTGTATTAATAAATTCGCATAAGCTGTGAACTCCAATATCCTTGATTCGAGCAACACACAATCGTTATTGTAGCTCAGTCACCAGATAATCGATCCCAGGGGGATTTGGTCTCGATCTCTTCCACACAGGTTAACATCATCGAGCAGGACTCT